>NC_086446.1:692650321-692939434 GCF_028390025.1 Pseudophryne corroboree
ACCCGCTCATCTCTAATATATATATATATATAGTGTATATATATATATATATATATACTGTATATATATATATATATATATATATACAGTTTTGCTCATAAGTTTACATACCCTAGCAGAATTTGTGATTTTCTGGCCATTTGTCAGAGAATATGAGTGATAACTTACAAACTTTTCTTTCACTCATGGTTAGTGGTTGGGTGATGCCATTTATTGTCAAACAACTGTGTTTACTCTTTTTCAATCATAATGACAACAGAAACTACCCAAATGACCCTGATCAAAAGTTTACGTACCCTGGAGGTTTTGGTCTGATAACATGCACACAAGTTGACACAAACGGGTTTGAATGGCTACTAAAGGTAACCATCCTCACCTGTGATCTGTTTGCTTGTAATCAGTGTGTGTGTATAAAAGGTCAGTGAGTTTCTGGACTCCTGAAAGACCCTTGCATCTTTCATCCAGTGCTGCACTGACATGTCTGGATTCTGAGTCATGGGGAAAGCAAAAGTATTGTCAAATGATCTGCGGGAAAAGGTAATTGAACTGTATAAAACAGGAAAGGAATATAAAAAGATATCCAAGCAATTGAGAATGCCAATCAGCAGGCTTCAAACTCTAATTAAGAAGTGGAAAATGAGGGATTCTATGGAAACCAAATCACGGTCAGGTAGACCAACAAAAATTTCAGCCACAACTGCAAGGAAAATTGTTCGGGATGCAAAGAAAAATCCACAAATAACTTCAGCTGAGGAGGCATTTGAAGAAAAATGGGCTGCATGGTCAAGTCGCCAGAAGAAAGCCATTACTACGCAAATGCCACAAAGCATCCCGCTTACAATACTCCAAACAGCAGAGAGACATGCCTCAAAACTTCTGGAACAAAGTCGTTTGGAGTGATGAGACCAAAATTTTACTTTTTGGCCACAACCATAAACGTTACATTTGGAGAGGAGTCAACAAGGCCTTTGATGAAAGGTACACCATTCCTACTGTGAAACACGGAGGTGGATCGCTGATGTTTTGGGGATGTGTGAGCTACCAAGGCACTGGAAACTTGGTCAAAATTGATGGCAAGATGAATGCAGCATGTTATCAGAAAATACTGGAGGAAAATTTGCACTCATCAGCCCGGAAGCTGCGCATGAGACGTACTTGGACGTTCCAACATGACAATGATCCAAAACACACGGCCAAGTCGACCTGTCATTGGTTACAGCAGAATAAAGTGAAGGTTCTGGAGTGGCCATCTCAGTCTCCTGACCTCAATATCATTGAGCCACTCTGGGGAGATCTCAAACGTGCAGTTCATGCGAGACAGCCCAAGAATTTACAGGAACTGGAGGCTTTTTGCCAAGAAGAATGGGCAGCTTTACCATCTGAGAAAATATAGAGCCTCATCCACAACTACCACGAAAGACTTCAAGCTGTCATTGATGTTAAAGGGGGCAATACATGGTATTAAGAACTGGGGTATGTAAACTTTTGATCAGGGTCATTTGGGTAGTTTCTGTTGTCATTATGATTTAAAAAGAGTAAACACAGTTGATTGACAATAAATGGTTTCACCCAACCACTAACCATGAGTGAAAGAAAAGTTTGTGAGTTATCATTCATATTCTCTGACAAATGGCCAGAAAATCACAAATTCTGCTAGGGTATGTAAACTTATGAGCACAACTGTATATATATATATATATATATATATATATATATGGTAAAAAAAGGAGATTGACTCATTGATTGACTCATCACAAAATCTCTTAAACCACAAGGCCTACAATCTTGAAACTTGGCAGGTGTCTTCTCCTTTGGTCCAGGTGCTTGCTAAGAACCGGCTTTATGAATGTCACTGTCCATCCACGGAAATCACCAAAAATGTATGTATGTATGTATGTATGAATGTATGTATGTATGTATGTATGTATGTATGTTCCCACATAACTCTGGAATGCCTGCAGTAATTTACACCAAACTTGGTACACATATGACTTACAATCTGGGAACAAACACTGTGGGGGTAACACACCCCTAGCGGTGAGGCAGCAACACAGAGTATTTCAGCAGACAGCATAACTCTGGAATGCCCGGTGCAATTTACACCAAACTTGGTACACATATGACAATCTGTGAACAAACACTGTGGGGGTAAGACACCTCTAGCACTCCTAGGGGTGAGACAGCAGCACAGCGTATATCAGTAGACAGCATAACTCTGGAATGCCTGGAGCAATTTATACCAAACTTGGTACACATATGACTTACAATCTGGGAACAAACACTGTGCGGGCATTACATGTGGGCAAATTCCAGCACGTCCCATGTTTTGCACATACAATTAATTTGGTGGTGCATAATTTTTTGAAACACGACAGGGGCGTACAGGAGATGTTGTCGGTGGCCTGAAAAATTGTGGGCCACTTTCGGCATTCAGCCACCGCGTGCCGAAGACTGGAGCACCAGCAAACACTCCTGAACATGCCCTGCCATCAACTGAAGCAAGAGGTGGTAACGAGGTGGAATTCAACCCTCTATATGCTTCAGAGGATGGAGGAGCAGCAAAAGGCCATTCAAGCCTATACATCTGCCTACGATATAGGCAAAGGAGGGGGAATGCACCTGACTCAAGCGCAGTGGAGAATTATTTCCATGTTGTGCAAGGTTCTGCAACCCTTTGAACTTGCCACACGTGAAGTCAGTTCAGACGCTGCCAGCCTAAGTCAGGTCATTCCCCTCATCAGGCTTTTGCAGAAGCAGCTGGAGAGATTGAAGGAGGAGCTAAGAAGGAGCAATTCCGCTAGGCATGTGGGACTTGTGGATGGAGCCCTTCATTCACTTAACCAGGATTCACAGGTGGTCAATCTGTTGAAATCAGAGCACTACATTTTGGCCACCGTGCTCGATCCTAGGTTAACCTACGTTGTATCTCTCTTTCCGGCAGACACAACTCTGCAGATGTTCAAAGACCTGCTGGTGAGACAATTGTCAAGTCAAGCGGAACGTGACCCGCCAACAGCTCCTCCTTCATTTTCTACCACAACTGGAGCTGCCAGGAAAAGGATAAAATTTCCAAACCCACCCGCTGGACACGATGCAGGGCAGTCAGGAGCAAGTGCTGACATCTGGTCTGGACTGAAGGACCTGCCAACGATTACTGACATGTCGTCTACTGTCACTGCATATGATTCTGTCGCCATTGAACGAATGGTGGAGGATTATATGGGTGACAGCATCACTGTAGGCATGTCAGACAGTCCGTATGTATACTGACAGGAAAAAGAGGCAATTTGGAGGCCCTTGCACAAACTGGCTTTATTTTACCTAAGTTGCCCCCCCTCCAGTGTGTACACCGAAAGAGTGTTTAGTTCAGCCGGTCACCTTGTCAGCGATCAGCGTAGGAGGTTACTTCCAGAAAATGTGGAGAAGAGGATGTTCATCAAAATGAATTATAAATTCCTCCATGGAGACATTTACCAGAAAGTACACAGGGAGCTGTGATGGTGGATTCCAGTGGGGACGAATTAATACTGAGGAGGAGGATGTACACAGTGAAAGGGGTGAGGAATCGGAGGATGATGATGCGGTGGACATCTTGCCTCTGTAGAGCCAGTTTGTGCAAGGAGAGATTAATTGCTTCTTTTTTGGTGGGGGCACAAACCAACCAGTCATTTCAGCCACAGTCGTGTGGCAGACCCTGTCGCTGAAATGATTGGTTTGTTAAAGTGTGCATGTCCTGTTTATACAACATAAGTCCTGCTTAGCACTTTCCTTGGGAAAATACATTTACCTACTGCCGCCTTAGTATAGCTGATTGACATACCTTTGCCTAAGAGCTCCTAGAAAATTACGTAGTTAGTTATCAGTAGGGATCCTGGTAAATTGATCTTTAGTTGTATGATTTATGTATCAGTTTTATATAATCTTTTTAAACACAATAGTATCTTTGCTGAAAATACTTTCTATTCATAGTACAAGAAGCAATGTGCATGTGTCCACAGATGGAGAGGTCTGTGCATTTCAATGTCAGTCTGTTTGAAGGTTCACAGCAGGAGAACCTTGCTGTCAAGTTTTTATAAATCTCATTTATATGGGAATCAAAACTGCCTTGAATAATCATATCGTCACTATTCCAAAAGGGCTACATACTGTAGAATTGGAAGCCAATTCCTAGGGGGCAGGTTTATTAAACTTTATAAACAGTAACAAGTAAGAGAGATGCCTAGATCAATCAATCAAATCAATCAATCAATCAATCAATCAGATTTTAACTATCATTTATCTATGCATTCTGTAACATGAAAACTAGAATCCGAACGGGTGTGGTATTGACGTTCGACCACACTTAGGTCGACAGTGTCTAGGTCGACCACTATTGGTCGACAGTAACTAGGTCAACAGGGATTCTAGGTCGACAGGGTCTCTAGGTCGATATGGTCTAGGTCGATAGGTCAAAAGGTCTACATGAGTTTTTTTATCTTTTTTTTGGTGTAGTTTTCGCAGTACAGTGACCCCAATTAGTGCACCGTGTCCCCTCGCATGGCTCGCTTCACTCGCCATGCTTCAGGCAAGGTGCCTCGCTCTGCTAGCACTGCGCTCGCCACAGATTACCGTTTCCAATAGTAGTCCACGTGGATCATAAAGTATGAAAAAGTAATTTTTTTATAAAAAATCATGTCGACCTTTTGACCTGTCGACCTAGAACATGTCGACCTAGAAACCACGTTGACCTAGTTACTATCGACCAATAGTGGTCGACCTAGACACTGTCAACCTAAGTCTTGTTGATCTAGAAACTGGGTACCAATCTGAACGTATAACTCTATAAAAACCACTGGATTCGAAGACTGAATTTGGGATGTGTTACTTAAACAAAGGTTATCATTTAGACAAGCAAAGCTCATTAAAAACTTAGCAACTAATCACACATTTTCTTTCATTTTACTAGACATATAATTTACTCAATAGCTGATTGGTTGATATTGTTTTACTGCAGACAACCTGTTGAGTACGGTTAAAGCTTAATGTTGTATAAACCATGACAAAGATGAGATTTGATTAGTTTTCCGTGTGTATGACAGGTCGGTCAATAAATTAATTTAATGTTACGCCTACAGCTGTAGGTTTTTTAGTGTATAATATTTTGTGTTTGTGACTGCGTGTCTAGTCCCTGTTTTCATCACGCTGGCTGCTTGCCCAGTGCTCGACACACTGTGTTTACTAACACCAACCAAGACGTTGACAAAAAAAAATTGCAGAGCGGCTCTGCAATTTTGGTGTCACATCCTCGGATTGTGCCACCAGGTGTGGTTCACGCCCTCCACACCCCACTGATGACGCCACTGGAGATGGTTTATAGCAGAGGTTCCCAAACTGTGTGCCGTGGCTCCCTGGGGTGCCTCGGGAAACTTGCAGGGGTGCCCTGGGTTGGTGGTCCAGGACCAATTCAAATTACTTATGGTCAATATAATAGACAAAACCAGTGCTGGTGGCTGCCAGTCATAAAATATGTGGCCAAATAGAAGCAAATCTTGTCCATCACCACACAACTGACCCTAAGGATGACATATAAATGCAATCTACGTAATGTAATATTCTTTCTAAATTTCTCAATAAGACATTTTTGGCCTAGGGGTGCCGTGAAAAAAATTCTGATATTCTAGGGCGCCGTGATTCAAAAAAGTTTGAAAACCACTGATTTATAGTAAGGTACAAGAATTAATGTTTGGATTACCTGTAGTGGGATCCTGTGTGAGAAAGAGTTTTATTTTGACAATGTTTACATATGTAGTTCTAAAAAACCCAATCATGGGTGTAGCTATAGTTGGTGCAGGGGTACTATTGCTATGGGGCGCAGAGGCTCATCTGAGCCCAGACCCAGGACATATACAGTAGCTGTCTACCTACTTCTCGAAAGTGTCCGCTAAGCGTCAGCAAAGCTAAAAATGGGGCATGTCAATATGAAATGCCATCCGGTTCTCGTCACTTTGAGAACATTCCTTTACATTCCATATGCACCTTACCTATATTATGGTTTCTCACAATATGGAACCACGGAAGAATTGTATTCTCCCTTGGAAAACGCCATCTTTAGTCAGTATTCACTATTCATGTAGGATATCACATGGTCCCGAAGATGCCTGTTTGTGCAGGAATATTAACAAGGTCATCATCATACAACAGCGGTTCAACCAGACTCATGCCCCTGCATCTCTCAGCCATACCATCATCTCCCCCTGCTTCTCTCAGCCACACCATCATCTCCCCCCTGCATCTCTCAGCCACACCATCATCTCCCTCCTGCTCTCTCAGTCACACCATCATCTCATCCTCCCTGTGTCTCTTCCCCCCACAATCATTCTGTTTCTCTCTGTGTCTCCCCCCATTCATTCTATGTCTCAGTGCAGTGTCTCCATGTCTACCCCACCCCCATTGCACAGTATGTCTGTGACTCCCCCTGCCACCACCTTCTGGGAGTCGACAGTGAGGCCAGACAGTGCGCTGCAATGGTGGGTGGTAGGTGCAGCGCATAGTGGGTGGAGGACGGACAGTGTGCACAATGGTGGCTGGCGGGCAGCCAGTGTTGGTACAATGTCCTGGCCGGCGGCGCCCCTATCTAGTTACACCACACTAATATGATAATTTCTCATGCTATGGTTTCACTCTCATAGGCACAGCTGAGCTAATCAGTCAGCTTGACACTGTTAGACAATAGGCTTCTCCTTGATTACAGCCATTGCAAAGTAAACTGAGAAAGTAGTTAGCAAATGTGGCATAATATGAACTGGTGTTAGCACAATGTGGCATTGTGTGAACTGGGGTCAATTCAGTGTGTCATAATATGAAATTAAGACACTGTTTGGCTTAATGTGTACTGGCAGCACTATGATGTGGCAAATGGTAAAATGGCAGGTGGCATATTAATTGGACACTGTGGGTGTACTATGAACTTGGACACTACTACTGGCATAAGTTGAACTAGGGAACTACTAATGGGCATACAATTATTGGATTCTTATTATGCTGCAGTAAACATTTCTGGTAATTGCTGATTAGTCCTAAACATCGGCTTTGAGGAATTTCACCCCATTCCTCTGTACAAAACAGCTTCAGCTCTGTTATGTTGGTGGGTTTCCTTCCAAAACTGCTCGCTTCAGGTCCTTCCACAACATTTCCATTGGAGTAAGGTCAGGACTTTGACTTGGCCATTCCAAACTTTAAATTTATTCTTCGTTAACCATTCTTTGGTCAAATGACTTGTGTTCTTTGGGTTGTTGTCTTGCTGCATGATCCACGGACTCTTGATATGCAGCTCATGGACAGATGTCCTGACATTTTCTTTTTGAATATACTGGTACAGGTGTACCCTCACACATCTTTGCCTATGATTGCTGCATGGCGTGGTGTTGCCACGATGCGTACTCATCCCGGCAAAGCATAACAATGCAGGCTATTGTTATGACAGTGTTCATGGCTCTCACTGACTGATCCTATTCAGTGCCACCGGCGCATCCTCTCCTATTGGGCAGCGGGAGCATCGCTCCCCTGCTGCCTGTGGCCGCAAATAGATGCATACCGTGAGAGGTAGCGGTAGCGTGCATACGTGCGCTACGGTATGCAACGTGTGACGGGAGCCATAGCCTGCAATGTGTACCAAGATGCATAAAGACACATCTGTATAATTCAGAATACCTTGTCCCATCAATGATAGCAAGTCGTCCTGGACCAGTTGCAGCAAGACAGGCCCAAACCATGATACCACCACCAATGTGTTTCACAGATAATATTAGATTTTTATGCTGGGAGTGGGACTGCTCTAAAAATCGTGTATCTACCACAGGTTCCAGGATAGTAGGCAAGTATACTCCTTCAGTCATGGCATACAGTAGTCTTCTGTAAAGCATAGGGTGGAGTTAAGCTACATATTTTAGGCAACATAAGACATTGCAATGTCCCTGGCTCCAATTTAATAAACACAGTTAACAAAATGCACAATTGCTTAGTGGTTAGCATTACTGCCTCAGACCACTCAGGTCATGAATTCAATTCCCAACCTGGCCCAATATAGGTGGAGCTTATATTTTCTCCCGGTGTTTGTGTGGAATTTCTCTGGTTGCTCCTGTTTCCTTCAGCACTCCAAAAATATATTGATAGGTTAATTGGCTTCTATCGACAACAGAAAAAACTTACTGTGTGAGTGTTTTCATGTGATAGGGCCAGCAACAGAAAGCTTGGGGCCCGGTACACTGAGACCTCTGCCACCCTCCACCCCAGCACCCTCACATCCCTTAATTAAGATTCACATATTAAAAAGTTCACATGAGGAATATAGGTAACAAAAATCCTTAACAAATGGAACTTCTGCTAATAAATATAGTGTGTGTGTATATATATATATATATATATATATATATTAAAATGAAGTATTCAGAGGGCGCACTGTGACTTTAACTCCAGATATTGGAAACCAGCATGAACCGAATAGCAATATTTTCATGAAAGTATTTATGAAGTGTTACATATGTACAAATGAATAATGTGCTTATGAACTATTATACTTCTGTATGATTTTAATGTTTGTAATGCTTGATTAAAAAATATTGCTATTCGGTTCATGCTGGTTTCCAATATCTGGAGTTAAAGTCACAGTGCGCCCTCTGAATACTTCATTTTATTA
Source organism: Pseudophryne corroboree (assembly GCF_028390025.1). Taxonomy (NCBI): domain Eukaryota; kingdom Metazoa; phylum Chordata; class Amphibia; order Anura; family Myobatrachidae; genus Pseudophryne; species Pseudophryne corroboree. The sequence goes on from NC_086446.1 coordinate 692,658,996, forward strand.
TCTTTGTCTATTTCCCACTAGCAGGGAGATTTTCTTATGAGGTGCTGCCAAATCCTATATAGCGCGAGATTGGGTTATTGTTGTTTATATATATATATATATATATATATATATATAAAATCAACAGTCAAATTATATATTAAACAAAGGGGCATATTTAATTATCATGGGTACATTTTTAAATGATTTCATTAGAATGGAAATTAAAGTAAGTAAAGATTCACTGTCCCTTACCAGACTCTGGTGCAGGCTTGCTGAAGTTAGTGTGAGTCTGATTGCTAAGGCGGCTGCCTCATGAGTGGGATGGGCAGTGGCGTAACTACTGCCCCCGCTGCCCTCGCGGTGGCTTGGAGTCGCAGGGCTGCAGGGGTGCCGCCACTGATTTAGCGCATTTAATAGACCCTGCGTCTCCGGCGGGTCTATTAAATGAAGTGTCCGTTCGTGAGCTCTGATTGGCTCACGAACTGGCACTTCAAAGCAGCGTGGGAGCAGGGGGGGGGGGAGTTTAACTGGCACTGGGGGAGCATATTCGGCACAGGGGGAGGGGGAGCATATTTTGCACTTCGGGGGAATATGTGGCACTGAGGGGGCATATGTGGCACATGGGGAGGGCTATATTTGGCACTGAGGGCATGTGAGTACCTGGCACTGTGGGGGAATATCTGGCACTGGGGGCATATGTGGCACTGGGGGGGTATATATGTACCTGGCACATGGGGGGGGCTATATTTGGCACTGAGGGCATGTGAGTACCTGGCACTGTGGGGGAATATCTGGCACTGGGGGCATATGTGGCACTGGGGGGGTATATGTGTACCTGGCACATGGGGGGGCTATATTCAGCACTGGGGGCATGTGAGTACCTGGCACGGTGGGGGAATATCTGGCACTGGGGGCATATGTGGCACTGGGGGGGTATATATGTACCTGGCACATGGGGGGGGGCTATATTTGGCACTGAGGGCATGTGAGTACCTGGCACTGTGGGGGAATATCTGGCACTGGGGGCATATGTGGCACTGGGGGGGTATATGTGTACCTGGCACATGGGGGGGGCTATATTTGGCACTGGGGGCATGTGAGTACCTGGCACTGTGGGGGAATATCTGGCACTGGGGGCATATGTGGCACTGGGAGCACAGCCCTAGCAACAAGCACTACCCCCTAGCAACGAGCATGACACCCAGTGCATGAAACCCCTGGCAACGAGCATGACACCCAGTGCCTGAAACCCCTGGCAATGAGCATGACACCCTGAGCATGAAAACCCCTGGCACCGTGCATGGAACCAAGAGCATGAAACCCCTGGCAACGAGCATGACACCCAGTGCATGAAACCCCTGGCAACGAGCATGATACCCAGTGCATGAAACCCCTGGCAACGAGCATGACACCCAGTGCATGAAATACCTGGCAACGAGCATGACACACAGTGCATGATACCCCTGGCAACGAGCATGTCACCCTGAGCATGAAACCCCTGGCACCGTGCATGGAACCAAGAGCATGAAACCCCTGGCAACGAGCAGGTAATTTAAAAGTAATTAGAAACCTTACTGTAGGACTTAATGTGCAATGGGCATTGCGGTGTGTGGCATAATGTATCACGGACATTGCGATGTGTGTCATAATGTGTCACAGGCATTACGGTGTGTGGCATACTATATCACGGGCATTGTAGTATGTGGTATAATGTCTCAAAGGCATTGCAGTGTGGCATAATGTATAACGGGCATTGCGGTGTGTGGCATAGGGTATAACGGGCATTGGGGTATGTGTCACAGGCATTACGGTGTGTGGTATACAATATCACTGGCATTGTGGTATGTGGTATAATGTCTCAGGGTCATTGCAGTGTGTGGCATAATGTATCACGGACATTGCGGTTTGTGTCATAATGTGTCAGGCATTACGGCGTGTGGTATACTATGTCACGGGCATTGTGGTAAGTGGTATAATGTCTCAGGGTCATTGCAGTGTGTGGCATAATGTATCACTGAAATTGCGGTGTGTGTCATACTGTGTCACAGGCATTGTATGTGCTATAATGCATAGGGGCATTGCAGTGTGTAGCATAATGTATAACAGGTAGTGATGAGCGGGTTCGGTTCCTCGGAAACCGAACCCCCCCAAACTTCACCCATTTTACATGGGTCCGAGGCATACTCGGATTCTCCCGTATGGCTCGGTTAACCTGAGCGCGCCTGAACGTCATCATCCCGCTGTCAGATTCTCGCGAGATTCGGATTCTATATAAGAAGCCGCGCGTTGCTGCCATTTTCACTCGTGCATTGGAAATGTTAGGGAGAGGACGTGGCTGGCGTCCTCTCCGTTTATTAATAATATTTGTGCTTATTGCTTCTGTGGGGACTGGAGAGCAGCTGTATTATATAGGATGAGTACAGTGCAGAGTTTTGCTGACAGTGACCACCAGTATACGTTGTCTGCCTGAAAAACACTCCATATCTGTACTCAGTGTGCTGCATATATCTGTGCTCACACTGCTTAATTGTGGGGACTGGGGAGCAGCTGTATTATATAGGAGGAGTACAGTGCAGAGTTTTGCTGACAGTGACCACCAGTATACGTTGTCTGCCTGAAAAACACTGCATATCTGTGCTCAGTGTGCTGCATATATCTGTGCTCACACTGCTTTATTGTGGGCACTGGGGACCACCAGTATATTATATAGGAGGAGTACAGTGCAGAGTTTTGCTGACCAGTGACCACCAGTATACGTTGTCTGCCTGAAAAACACTCCATATCTGTGCTCAGTGTGCTGCATATATCTATGCTCACACTGCTTAATTGTGGGGACTGGGGAGTAGCTGTATTATATAGGAGGAGTACAGTGCAGAGTTTTGCTGACAGTGACCACCAGTATACGTTGTCTGCCTGAAAAACACTCCATATCTGTGCTCAGTGTGCTGCATATATCTGTGCTCACACTGCTTTATTGTGGGCACTGGGGACCACCAGTATATTATATAGGAGGAGTACAGTGCAGAGTTTTGCTGACCAGTGACCACCATACTTGCCGACATTCTGGCTGCTCTCTGCGGGAGAGAGCAGCCAGGTCGGCTCAGCAAGGGGGCAGGGGAGGACTGTGACGTGGGGAGGAGGTGGACCGGAGGCGGGATGGGGGTGGAGCAGGGGCGGGATGGGGCGGAGTTTCGGCAGCACATCCTTTAAGCCACCCCCCCCCGCTCTGTAATGTTGCGATCCCCGGCATTACACTGCAGGGGGCGTGGCTATGATGACGCGATTCAGCAAGAATCGCGTCATCAACTGCCCGTACCGCCCACTTTACACACTAAGTGGGCGGACGGGCAGGGGGACCCCTGATTCCGGGAGACTTGCCTGCTCTTCCGAGGGGCCGGGAGGGTCACCCGATTTTTGGGAGCCTCCCGGCCATTCCGGGAGAGTAGGCAAGTATGGTGACCACCAGTATACGTTGTCTGCCTGAAAAACACTCCATATCTGTGCTCAGTGTGCTGCATATATCTGTGCTCATGCTGCTTAATTGTGGGGACTGGGGAGCAGCTGTATTATATAGGAGGAGTACAGTGCAGAGTTTTGCTGACAGTGACCACCAGTATACGTTGTCTGCCTGAAAAACACTCCATATCTGTGCTCAGTGTGCTGCATATATCTGTGCTCACACTGCTTAATTGTGGGGACTGGGGAGCAGCTGTATTATATAGGAGGAGTACAGTGCAGAGTTTTGCTGACAGTGACCACCAGTATACGTTGTCGGCCTGAAAAACACTCCATATCTGTGCTCAGTGTGCTGCATATATCTGTGCTCACACTGCTTTATTGTGGGCACTGGGGACCACCAGTATATTATATAGGAGGAGTACAGTGCAGAGTTTTGCTGACCAGTGACCACCAGTATACATTGTCTGCCTGAAAAACACTCCATATCTGTGCTCAGTGTGCTGCATATATCTGTGCTCACACTGCTTTATTGTGGGGACTGGGGACCAGCAGTATTAAATAGGAGGAGTACAGTGCAGAGTTTTGCTGACAGTGACGGCCAGTATATATAGCAGTATGGTACGGAAGGCCACTGCTCTACCTACCTCTGTGTCGTCAAGTATACTATCCATCTAGATTCTATACCTGTGGTGCATTTTAGTTTTGCAGTTTGCTGACAGTGACCACCAGTATATATAGTAGTACGGTACGGAAGGCCACTGCTCTACCTACCTCTGTGTCGTCAAGTATACTATCCATCCATACCTGTGGTGCATTTCAGTTGTGCGCAGTATATATAGTAGTAGGCCATTGCTATTGATACTGGCATATAATTCCACACATTAAAAAATGGAGAACAAAAATGTGGAGGTTAAAATAGGGAAAGATCAAGATCCACTTCCACCTCGTGCTGAAGCTGCTGCCACTAGTCATGGCTGAGACGATGAAATGTCATCAACGTCGTCTGCCAAGGCCGATGCCCAATGTCATAGTAGAGAGCATGTAAAATCCAAAAAACCAAAGTTCAGTAAAATGACCCAAAAATCTAAATTAAAAGCGTCTGATGAGAAGCGTAAACTTGCCAATATGCCATTTACGACACGGAGTGGCAAGGAACGGCTGAGGCCCTGGCCTATGTTCATGGCTAGTGGTTCAGATTCACATGAGGATGGAAGCACTCATCCTCTCGCTAGAAAAATGAAAAGACTTAAGCTGGCAAAAGCACAGCAAAGAACTGTGGGGTAAATTTACTAAGATTCGTATTTTCCCGTTTCAGGTCAAAGTTCAATCACGAATGACATCGAAAGTGTAAAACTGCAACTTTTTGAATTGATTACGACTAATTTACTAAGCTGTCGTATTCGGGTTTTTCTTTTGTTCCGATGTCGATGTCATTCGTGGTTTTTTTTCTATTTTTACGGCAGTGATTAGCAAAACACTGCCGACTTTTTTTACAATCAATCTCGGCCGGATCTGTGTGATCCGTGCTGGGGTTTATTATTATTTTTTTTTTTTTAATTAAACACTGTAAAATAATAAAAAAAAATGCGTGGGGTCCCCCCTCCTAAGCATAACCAGCCTCGGGCTCTTTGAGCCGATCCTGGTTGCAAAAATATGGGGAAAAAAATGACAGGGGTTCCCCCATATTTAAGCAACCAGCATCGGGCTCTGCGCCTGGTCCTGGTCCCAAAAATACGGGGGACAAAAAGAGTAGGGGTCCCCCGTATTTTTAAAACCAGCACCGGGCTCCACTAGCTGGACAGATAATGCCACAGCCGGGGGTCACTTTTATATAGTGCCCTGCGGCCGTGGCATCAAAAATCCAACTAGTCACCCCTGGCCGGGGTACCCTGCGGGAGTGGGGACCCCTTCAATCAAGGGGTCCCCCCCCCCCAGCCACCCAAGGGCCAGGGGTGAAGCCCGAGGCTGTCCCCCCCCATCCAATGGGCTGCGGATGGGGAGGCTGATAGCCTTTGTTGTAAAAGAAAAGATATTGTTTTTAGTAGCAGTACTACAAGGCCCAGCAAGCCTCCCCCGCATGCTGGTACTTGGAGAACCACAAGTACCAGCATGCGACGGAAAAACGGGCCCGCTGGTACCTGTAGTACTACTACTAAAAAAGTACCCAAAAAAAGACAAGACACACACACCGTGAAAGTATAATTTTATTACATACATACACACATACATACATACTTACCTTAAGTTCCCACGCAGGTCGGTCCTCTTCTCCAGTAGAATCCAAGGGGTACCTGTTGAAGAAATTATACTCACGAGATCCAGGGGTCCAGGCTCCTCGGGAAATCCAGGGGTAATCCACGTACTTGAAAAAAAAAAGAAAACGGTGTCCCGACCACGAACTGAAAGGGGACCCATGTTTGCACATGGGTCACCTTTCCACGAATGCCAGAAACCCACTCTGACTTCTGTCTAAGTGGGTTTCTTCAGCCAATCAGGGAGCGCCACGTTGTAGCACTCTCCTGATCAGCTGTGTGGTCCTGTCCTCACTGACAGGCAGCACACGGCAGTGTTACAATGTAGCGCCTATGCGCTACATTGTAACCAATGATGGGAACTTTCTGCTCAGCGGTGACGTCACTTTAGGTCAACCGCAGGGCAGAAAGTTCCCATCATTGGTTACAATGTAGCGCATAGGCGCTACATTGTAACACTGCCGTGTGCTGCCTGTCAGTGAGGACAGGACCACACAGCTGATCAGGAGAGTGCTACAACGTGGCGCTCCCTGATTGGCTGAAGAAACCCACTTAGACAGAAGTCAGAGTGGGTTTCTGGCATTCGTGGAAAGGTGACCCATGTGCAAACATGGGTCCCCTTTCAGTTCGTGGTCGGGACACCGTTTTCTTTTTTTTTTTCAAGTACGTGGATTACCCCTGGATTTCCCGAGGAGCCTGGACCCCTGGATCTCGTGAGTATAATTTCTTCAACAGGTACCCCTTGGATTCTACTGGAGAAGAGGACCGACCTGCGTGGGAACTTAAGGTAAGTATGTATGTATGTGTGTATGTATGTAATAAAATTATACTTTCACGGTGTGTGTGTCTTGTCTTTTTTTGGGTATTTTTTTAGTAGTAGTACTACAGGTACCAGCGGGCCCGTTTTTCCGTCGCATGCTGGTACTTGTGGTTCTCCAAGTACCAGCATGCGGGGGAGGCTTGCTGGGCCTTGTAGTACTGCTACTAAAAACAATATCTTTTCTTTTACAACAAAGGCTATCAGCCTCCCCATCCGCAGCCCATTGGATGGGGGGGGACAGCCTCGGGCTTCACCCCTGGCCCTTGGGTGGCTGGGGGGGGGGAGCCCTTGATTGAAGGGGTCCCCACTCCCCCAGGGTACCCCGGCCAGGAGTGACTAGTTGGATTTTTGATGCCACGGCCGCAGGGCACTATATAAAAGTGACCCCCGGCTGTGGCATTATCTGTCCAGCTAGTGGAGCCCGGTGCTGGTTTTAAAAATACGGGGGACCCCTACTCTTTTTGTCCCCCGTATTTTTGGGACCAGGACCAGGCGCAGAGCCCGATGCTGGTTGCTTAAATATGGGGGAACCCCTGTCATTTTTTTCCCCATATTTCTGCAACCAGGATCGGCTCAAAGAGCCCGAGGCTGGTTATGCTTAGGAGGGGGGACCCCACGCAATTTTTTTGGAAAAAATAAGCACTTTCCCACCCCTTCCCACTGATATACATGCACGGATCTCATGGATCCGTGTATGCCTATCCAATCACGAATAAAAAAAAAAGGTCTGTTTTTTTTTAGCACTTTTTTACGAGTTGTAATTTTTCACGGCAGTGTTTGTTTTTTTTTTGCTTTGCACTTCTTAGTAAATGACCGAGATTCATACTTAAACAGCCGCGTTTTGACCGATGGTGTATTCATTCGTAATTTTTTACTTGGACTTGCAAAAAATTACGAATGCCCTCATCTCTGCCGTGATTAGTGTTTAGTAAATTACCGAGATGACACTTTGATGAAAAAACGGCATCTCGGTCAAAATCGGGAGCTTAGTAAATTTCCCCCTGTGTGTTCTTCTAAATCACAAATCCCCAAGGAGAGTCCAATTGTGTCGGTTGCGATGCCTGACCTTCCCAACACTGGACGGGAAGAGCTTGCGCCTTCCACCATTTGCACGCCCCCTGCAAGTGCTGGAAGGAGCACCTGCAGTCCAGTTCCTGATAGTCAAATTGAAGATGTCACTGTTGAAGTACACCAGGATGAGGATATGGGTGTTGCTGGCGCTGGGGAGGAAATTGACAAGGAGGATTCTGCTGGTGAGGTGGTTTGTTTAAGTCAGGCACCCGGGGAGACACCTGTTGTCCGTGGGACGAATATGGCCATTGACATGCCTGGTCAAAATACAAAAAAAATTACCTCTTTGGTGTGGAATTATTTCAACACAAATGCGGACAACAGGTGTCAAGCCGTGTGTTGCCTTTGTCAAGCTGTAATAAGTAGGGGTAAGGACGTTAACCACCTAGGAACATCCTCCCTTATACGTCACCTGGTCCGCATTCATCAGAAGTCAGTGACAAGTTCCAAAACTTTGGATGACAGCAGAAGCAGTCCACTGACCACTAAATCCCATCCTCTTGTATCCAAGCTCCTGCAAACCACACCACCAACTCCCTCAGTGTCAATTTCCACCTTACACAGAAAAGACAATAGTCCTCCAGGCCATGTCACTGGCAAGTCTGACGAGTCCTCTCCTGCCTGGGATTCCTCCGATGCATCCTTGAGTGTAACGCCTACTGCTGCTGGCGCTGCTGTTGTTGCTGCTGGGAGTCGATGGTCATCCCAGAGGGGAAGTCGGAAGACCACTTGTACTACTTCCAGTAAGCAATTGACTGTCCAACAGTCCTTTGCGAGGAAGATGAAATATCACAGCAGTCATCCTGCTGCAAAGCGGATAACTCAGGTCTTGTCAGCTTGGGTGGTGAGAAACGTGGTTCCGGTATCCACCGTTAATTCAGAGGCAACTAGAGACTTGATTGAGGTACTGTGTCCCTGGTACCAAATACCATCTAGGTTCCATTTCTCTAGGCAGGCGATACCGAAAATGTACACAGACCTCAGAAAAAAAGTCACCAGTGTCCTAAAAAATGCAGTTGTACCCAATGTCCACTTAACCACGGACATGTGGACAAGTGGAGCAGGGCAGACTCAGGACTATATGACTGTGACAGCCCACTGGATAGATGTATTGCCTTTCAGCAAGAACAGCAGCGGCGGCATCAGTAGCAGCATCTCGCAAACGCCAATTCGTTCCTAGGCAGGCTACGCTTTGTATCACCGCTTTCCATAAGAGGCACACAGCTGACAACGGAAACTGAGGAACATCATCGCAGAATGGCTTACCCCAATTGGACTCTCCTGGGGATTTGTGACATTGGACAACGCCAGCAATATTGTGCATGCATTACATCTGGGCAAATTCCAGCACGTCCCATGTTTTGCACATACATTGAATTTGGTGGTGCAGAATTGTTTAAAAAACGACAGGGGCGTGCAAGAGATGCTGTCGGTGGCCCGAAGAATTGCGGGCCACTTTCGGCATTCAGCCAGCGCGTGCCGAAGACTGGAGCACCACCAAACACTCCTGAACCTGCCCTGCCATCATCTGAAGCAAGAGGTGGTAACGAGGTGGAATTCAACCCTCTATATGCTTCAGAGGATGGAGGAGCAGCAAAAGGCCATTCAAGCCTATACATCTGCCCACGATATAGGCAAAGGAGGGGGAATGCACCTGACTCAAGCGCAGTGGAGAATGATTTCAACGTTGTGCAAGGTTCTGCAACCCTTTGAACTTGCCACACGTGAAGTCAGTTCAGACACTGCCAGCCTGAGTCAGGTCATTCCCCTCATCAGGCTTTTGCAGAAGAAGCTGGAGACATTGAAGGAGGAGCTAAAACAGAGCGATTCCGCTAGGCATGTGGGACTTGTGGATGGAGCCCTTAATTCTCTTAACCAGGATTCACGGGTGGTCAATCTGTTGAAATCAGAGCACTACATTTTGGCCACCGTGCTCGATCCTAGATTTAAAACCTACGTTGGATCTCTCTTTCCGGCAGACACAAGTCTGCAGAGGTTCAAAGACCTGCTGGTGAGAAAATTGTCAAGTCAAGCGGAACGTGACCCGTCAGCAGCTGCTCCTTCACATTCTCCCGCAACTGGGGGTGCGAGGAAAAGGCTAAGAATTCCGAGCCCACCCGCTGGCGGTGATGCAGGGCAGTCTGGAGCGAGTGCTGACATCTGGTCCGGACTGAAGGACCTGCCAACGATTACTGACATGTCGTCTACTGTCACTGCATATGATTCTCTCACCATTGAAAGAATGGTGGAGGATTATATGAGTGACCGCATCCAAGTAGGCACGTCAGACAGTCCGTACGTATACTGGCAGGAAAAAGAGACAATTTGGAGGCCCTTGCAGAAACTGGCTTTATTTTACCTAAGTTGCCCCCCCTCCAGTGTGTACTCCGAAAGAGTGTTTAGTGCAGCCACTCACCTTGTCAGCAATCGGCGTACGAGGTTACTTCCAGAAAATGTGGAGAAGATGATGTTCATCAAAATTAATTATAATCAATTCCTCTGTGGAGACATTCCCCAGCAGCAATTGCCTCCAGACAGTACACAGGGATCTGAGATCGTGGATTCCAGTGGAGACGAATTAATAATCTGTGAGGAGGGGAATGTACACAGTGAAAGGGGTGAGGAATCGGAGGATGATGATGAGGTGGACATCTTGCTTCTGTAGAGCCAGTTTGTGCAAGGAGAGATTGATTGCTTCTTTTTTGGTGGGGGCCCAAACCAACCAGTCATTTCAGTCACAGTCGTGTGGCAGACCCTGTCGCTGAAATGATGGGTTCGTTAAAGTGTGCATGTCCTGTTTATACAACATAAGGGTGGGTGGGAGGGCCCAAAGACAATTCCATCTTGCACCTCTTTTTTCTTTCATTTTTCTTTGCATCATGTGCTGTATGGGGACTATTTTTTGAAGTGCCTGCCTTCCTGACATTGCAGTGCCTCTCCTAGATGGGCCAAGTGTTTGTGTCGGCCACTTGTGTCGCTTAGCTTAGTCACACAGCGACCTTGGTGCGCCTCTTTTTTTCTTTGCATCATGTGCTGTTTGGGGACTATTTTTTTGAAGTGCCATCCTGCCTGACACTGCAGTGCCACTCCTAGATGGGCCAGGTGTTTGTGTCGGCCACTTGTGTCGCTTAGCTTAGCCATCCAGCGACCTCGGTGCAAATTTTAGGACTAAAAATAATATTGTGAGGTGTGAGGTGTTCGGAATAGACTGAAAATGAGTGTAAATTATGGTTATTGAGGTTAATAATACTATGGGATCAAAATGACCCCCAAATTCTATGATTTAAGCTGTTTTTGAGGGTTTTTTGTAAAAAAAAACACCCGAATCCAAAACACACCCGAATCCGACAAAAAATTTTCAGGGAGGTTTTGGCAAAACGCGTCCGAATCCAAAACACGGCCGCGGAACCGTATCCAAAACCAAAACACAAAACCCGAAAAATTTCCGGTGCACATCACTAATATAAAATAATGTTAAAAAAAAACTTTTTTTGTGTGTTCAGGGCCAGGCTGTGTCCCTCTGCACTAATAAATATAAGCACTATAAGTATGCAGTTTGATTTGTCATTTGTGAAAAAAACAAAACAAAGCTGTTTTCTCATACGTCCTAGAGGATGCTGGGGTCACTTCAAGAACCATGGGGTATAGACGGGATCCGCAGGAGACATGGGCACTTTAAGACTTTCAAAGGGGTGTGAACTGGCTCCTCACTCTATGCCCCTCCTCCAGACTCCAGTTTAGAATCTGTGCCCAGGCAGACTGGATGCACTCTGAGGAGCTCTACTGAGTTTCTCTGAAAAGACTTTATGTTAGGTTTTTTATTTTCAGGGAGAACTGCTGGCAACAGTCTCCCTGCTTCGTGGGACTTAGGGGAGAGAAGCAGACCTACTTCTGTGAGTTTCAAGGCTCTGCTTATTTGGCTACAGGACACCATTAGCGCCTGAGGATCTGATCGCTAGGTACGCCTAGATGCTCGTTCCCAGAGCCCGCCGTCACCCCCTTTGCAGAGCCAGAAGCCAGAAGACAGGTGAGTAGAAGAAGACAGAAGACTTCAGTGACGGCTTCAGAGGTACCGCACAGCGGCCGCGCTGCGCACCACGCTCCCACTCTCAGCGGCACTACAGGGTGCAGGGCGCGGGGGAAGGGGGAGGAAGGGGGTGCCATGGGCAGCATATTAACCTCTAAAAAAGTGACTGGCAAAAGGGGACAAGGTGCCAGACCTCTGTCCAGACCCCCGCCAGTATAAAGATTTTAGAAAAATAGCGGGGCTGAAGCACGCCATTATGGGGGCGGGGCTTAGTCCTCACAGCTCACATCAGCGCCATTTTCTCTTCACAGAAGCTGCAGAGATGCACACTGCGGTACAAGCAACGGTGCAAAACGGGGGGGGGGGGGGGGCACTGTGATTTTTGGTGCAATATAAGTATTATAAAAGCAATGCAGGTCTGGGACATTCTGTTACTGTGTCAGAACCGGGTTAAGCGCTGGGTTGTGAGCTGGCAAACTCCCTCTGTGTCTTTCTGAAAGGCTTTATTGTGGGTCTGTCCCCTATATGCCCAGTGTGTCTGTGAGTGGTGAATACACATGTGTCGGCATGTCTGAGGCTGAAGGTTCTACCCAGGAGGAGACTATGTTAGGGACACAAACGGCTGTGGGAGTGACCCTGTCGGCACGCCGACACCTGATTGGGTGAATGTTTTGAGTGCTCTGAATGCGAACGTGGCTCTGATAAATAAGAGATTGGATAAATCTGAATCTCAGAACCAGGCTTGGAAGAAATCTGTAGAGGATGTGTTGTTACAAGTCCAGACCCCCTCGGGGTCACAAAAACGTTTGTTTACCCAGCTGGTAGACACGGATACCGACACGGACACTGACTCCAGTGTCGACTATAGTGATTCCAGATTAGATCCAAAATTGGCAAAGAGCATTCAGTACATGATTGTGGCTATAAAAGACGTATTACATATCACGGAGGACCCTACTGTTCCTGATACTAGGGTCTGTATGTATAAAGGAAAGAAGCCTGAGGTAACGTTTCCTCCCTCTCATGAACTGAACACGCTTTGTGAAAAGGTTTGGGAAAATCCTAACAAAAAGTTTCAGATTCCCAAAAGGATTCCAGTGGCGTATCCATTTCCCTCTGGGGATAGGGAAAAATGGGAGTCACCCCCCCATTGTGGACAAAGCTCTATCACAGCTGTCCAAAAAGGTGGCTCTTCCGTCCCCTGACACGGCAGCCCTAAAGGATCCTGCGGATCGTAGGCAGGAAAATACATTGAAATCCATTTATGTCACCAAGGGTACGCTACTCAGACCAGCCATTGCATCTGCGTGGGTGAGTAGTGCTATCGAAAGATGGGCAGATAACTTGTCATCTGAAATAGATACCCTGGATAGGGATAGCATTCTTTTGACACTAGGTTATATCAGGGACGCTGCAGTCTACCTAAAGGAAGCTGCGAGGGATATTGGCCTCTTGGGATCAAGGGCCAATGCCATGGCAGTCTCAGCTAGGAGAGCATTGTGGATTCATCAATGGAATGCTGATGCTGACTCTAAGAAAGCTATGGAGTCTCTACTGTATAAAGGTGGTGTATTGTTTGGTGACGGCCACTCTGAGTTGGTATCTACGGCTACCGCGGGTAAGTCATAATTTTTACCTTATGTGCCTGCACCACAAAAGAAAACACACCACTATCAGATGCAGTCCTTTCGGGCCCAATAAATACAGAAAGGGCCGAGGGTCTTCCTTCCTTGCTAGCAGAGGAAAGGGAAAAGGTAAACGATCACCGTCTGTGGCCGGTTCCCAGGAGCAGAAGTCCTCCCCGCACTGGTGGGGGCACGTCTCAGGTTCTTCAGTCAGTTCTGGGCTCCTTCGGCCCTGGACCCATGGGTTTTAGAAATAGTGTCCCAGGGGTACAAACTGGAGTTTCAAGACATTCCCCCTCGCCGATTTTTCAAATCGGCCTTACCAGCTTCTCTTCCGGACAGCGAGGTCGTATGCGCCGCAATACAAAAATTGTGTCTCAATCAAGTCATTGTCAGGGTTCCCCTGTTGCAACAGGGAGAAGGCTTTTATTCTAACCTGTTCGTGGTCCCAATGCCAGACGGCTCAGTCAGGCCACTCCTGAACCTCAAATCCCTCAATTTCTACCTAAAAAGATTAAAATTCAAGATGGACTCTCTCCTGGCAGTGATCTCCAGTCTGGTGGAGGGGGATTTTATGGTGTCGGTGGACATAAAGGATGCCTACTTACATGTTCCCATTTATCCTCCGCATCAGGCTTACCTGAGGTTTGCAGCTCAGGATTGTCATTACCAATTTCAGACGTTGCCGTTTGGTCTCTCCACGTCTCCGAGGGTTTTCACCAAGGTAATGGCCGAAATGATGGTTCTCCTGCGCAAGCAAGGGGTCACAATTATCCCATACTTGGACGATCTCCTGATAAAGGCGAGATCCAGGGAACAATTACTGCAGAACGTTACGCTATCCCTAACAATTCTGCAGCAACATAGTTGGCTCCTAAACTTGCCAAAATCACAGTTGGTTCTGACAAGACGGCTGTCATTTTTGGGAATGATTCTGGACACAGAACTACAGAGAGTTTTTCTTCCAGTGGAAAAGGCTCTGGAAATTCAGGGCCTGGTCAAACAAATTCTGAAACCACCAAGAGTATCGATCCATCAATGCACTCAGTTGCTGGGGAAGATGGTGGCGGCCTACGAGGACGTTCAGTTTCGCAGATTCCATGCCAGAGTGTTTCAGTGGGACCTGTTGGACAAGTGGTCTGGGTCCCATCTGCACATGCACCGAAGGATAACCCAGTCTTCCAAGACCAGAATCTCACTCCTGTGGTGGCTGCACACCTCTCACCTCCTAGAGGGATGCAGGTTCGGGATCCAGGACTGGATCTTAGTGACCACAGATGCGAGTCTCTGAGGCTTGGGAGCAGTCATACAGGGGGAAAACTTCCAGGGAAGATGGTCAAGCCAGGAAATGTGTCTACACATAAAAGTTCTGGAGTTTAGGGCCATTCACAATGGCCTTCTGCAAGCGGAACATCTACTTTGCAATAAGTCTGTCTTGATCCAGTCGGACAACATAACAGCAGTAGCGTACATAAACCGCCAGGTCGGAACAAAGAGCAGAGAGGCTATGGCAGAGGCCACAAAGGTTCTCCGTTGGGCGGAAAGGCCGACAAGCGCTCTGCTAGTGATCTTCATTCCAGGAGCAGACTTCCTCAGCAAACACGATCTCCATCCAGGAGAGTGGGGTCTTCATCAAGAGGTCTTTGCAGAAGTGACAAGTCTTTGGGGAATTCCTCAAATAGACATGATGGCGTCTCGCCTCAACAAGAAACTTCAGAGATATTGTTCCAGGTCGAGAGACCCTCAAGCAATAGCAGTGGACGCCCTAGTGACACCGTGGGTGTTTCAGTCGGTGTACGTCTTTCCTCCGCTTCCACTCATTCCAAAACTGTTAAAAATCATAAGAAGAACAAATGTTCAAGCAATCCTCATTGTTCCAGACTGGCCAAGGAGGGCTTGGTAGCCAGATCTTCAGGAATTACTCATAGGAGATCCCTGGCCTCTTCCTCTGAGGGAGGATCTGTTAAAGCAGGGGCTGTGCGTGTTCCAAGACTTACCGCGACTTCGTTTGACGGCTTGGAGGTTGAACGCCGGATCCTAGCCCGAAAGGGTATTCCCAAGGAAGTCATCCCCACTCTTATTTAGGCTAGGAAAGGAGTAACGTCTCAACGTTACCACCGTATTTGGAGAAAATACGTGTCTTAGTGTGAATCCAAAAAGGCTCCCACGGGAGAATTTCAGCTAGGATGTTTTCTCCATTTTCTACAAGCCGGTGTGGTTGCGGGCCTAAAGTTGGGCTCCATTAAAGTACAAATTTCAGCCTTATCGTTTTTCTTCCAAAAACAATTGGCCTCCCTTCCAGAGGTTCAGACTTTTGTGAAAGGCGTGTTGCACATCCAACCTCCCCCTGTGCCCCCTGTGGCACCGTGGGATCTTAATGTGGTGTTGCAATTCCTTCAATCTCATTGGTTTGAACCTTTACAAAAGGTGGAGTTGAAATTCCTCTCTTGGAAAGTGGTCATGCTGTTGGCCTTGGCATCCGCCAGGCGGGTATCTGAATTGGCGGCCTTGTCTCACAAGAGCCCTTATTTGATCTTCCATGAAGATAGAGCAGAGTTGAGGACTCATCAGCAGTTTCTGCCGAAAGTGGTTTCGTCGTTCCACTTGAACCAACCTATTGTGGTAGCAGTGGCTACTGATGCCTTGCTGGAATCAAAGTTTCTCGACGTTGTCAGATCTTTGAAAATTTATGTGGCCAGAACGGCTCAGTTTAGGAAAACGGAGGCTCTGTTTGTCATGTATGCTCACAACAAAATTGGGGCTCCTGCTTCCAAGCAGACTATTGCACGCTGGATCTGTCATACAATTCAGCAGGCTCATTCTACGGCTGGATTGCCGTTACCGAAATCGGTGAAGGCCCATTCTACCAGAAAGGTGGGCTCGTCCTGGGCGGCTGCCCGGGGGGTCTCGGCATTACAACTTTGCTGAGCGGCTACTTGGTCGGGTTCAAACACCTTTGCGAAGTTCTACAAGTTTGATACCCTGGCTGATGAGGACCTCATGTTTGGTCAATCGGTGCTGCAGAGTCATCCGCACTCTCCCGCCCATTCTAGAGCTTTGGTATAAACCCCATGGTTCTTGAAGTGACCCCAGCATCCTCTAGGACGTATGAGAAAATAGGATTTTAATACCTCCCGGTAAATCCTTTTCTCTTAGTCCGTAGAGGATGCTGGGCGCCTGTCGCAGTGCGTACTGTATATGCAGTTATTAGTTGTGGTTACACACATGTTGTGTTACGTTTATAGTCAGCCTGTTGCTGATGTTGTTGACTTGCATTGTGTTGAATGCCACGTTGTACGGCGTGCTTGAGGTGTGAGCTGGTATGTATCTCACCTTAGTTTAACAATAAATCCTTTTCCTCGAAATGTCCGTCTCCCTGGGCACAGTTCCTATAACTGGAGTCTGCAGGAGGGGCATAGAGGGAGGAGCCAGTTCACACCCCTTTGAAAGTCTTAAAGTGCCCATGTCTCCTGCGGATCCTGTCTATACCCCATGGTTCTTGAAGTGACCCCAGCATCCTCTATGGACTAAGAGAAAAGGATTTACCAGTAGGTATTAAAATCCTATTTTTTTAGTACAACTTGTGCGTTCAATAAAGCCCAGTGGGTGCCGTACCCCATTGCATTAATAAATATAAGCACTGTGAATTGATATGGATCATGATCAGTAATGGAAGAGCAGGAGCAGATACCAAGTACTAGTGCTGTGGCTGCTGACAGTTATGATAGTAATACAACATCTGTTAAAGGGGATGTGTTTAGCATCGCAGCTGCTGGGATGCCAGCGGTCGTGTGACCGATGCTGGAATCCTGACACCACTCAGGAGACTGGTGCCGGATCACTGACAGCTTAGATCCTGAAGGTGAGTATCGGGTTCAGGTTTAGGATCATGGCCTAGGCACTAGGGTGGGTTAGGCACTAGGGGAGTCTAGCAACAGCTGACACCCCTTGGGTTGGCCCTAGCCTCCACCCCCCACAGATTAGCCCGAGCCACAACCCCCCCCCCTATTGCTAGGGTAGGGGATGGGGGGGTTGAAATACTTACCCCTTCCGATGTTGGCATCTTTAGTGTCAGGATGCCATGGTTGGTCATGTGACTACCAGCATCCCAACTGCTTGCAAACCATATGTATTACTGTTAACGGTAGTCGATGGGGCAGGAGGTTTAGGAAAGGTTTAGGAAGGTTTTTGTTTACAATGTTAAAAAAAAGAGATAGAGGTATCACCTTAAAAACTGACAACTCATGAGTGCCCCAAAAAAAGACCACTAAGGCTAAAAACAAACTGTTTCACAAATCCCTGAGAAGAGTCTACGGGTGTCCATGTTAGCTATATGTGAGCCTGACATTGCTGATACTGTGCTTGTAGAGAAGCTTCCTTCCACCATTTCTGCACCCTCTGCAAATGCGGGGATGAGCAGTACAAGTAAATATGGTGATTGTGACATAATAGAAATTGAGGGTGCTAGTGTGAAAATGCAACAGGCTGAAGGTGATATTGTGTACTATCTGACGCTAGTGATATTGATGATGATGAGGATGTTGTTTGTGTGAGTAAGCCACCAGTGGCAGCAGTTCTTGCCCGTGATAAAAAGACTGTCATTGTGATGCCTGGGCATACCAAAAAGCCTCCTCTTGGGTGTGGAATTATTTTTACCTAAATCCTGACAACGTTTGTGAAGGCATCTGTTCCAACTGTAATGCCAAAGTTGGTTGAGGTAACCTCCTCCATGTTATGTCCTTTGCGGCAAGTTCATTGTAATAATATGCAAAATCCAGTATCAGCTACCAGCAGTTTGGACCAGCAAATGCAATCACCACTGCCAACATCCTCATCCACCTCCTGATTAGTGATCAGGGGTAGTCCTCTAAAAAAACAGGTTTGTGAGAGCCCAAACAAACCAAGCACTTCTGCAAAAAATGTGACAGCCCCTGTTGCTGAAGTGCTTGGTTTTTTAAACTGCGTATGTCCTTTTTAATATCCAACATAATGGTGGGTGGGAAGGCCCAAGGACAATTCCATCTTGCACCACTGTTCATTTCTCCCACTGCAGTTTCATAGATGTGCTATATACTGCTGTGTGTTTGTGCCGCTGCTCTGTTTCTTAGTAACCAGCCAGCTCGCTGCAGCCTTTGGCCTAAACTGGATAGAAACATTGTGAGCTGCGAGGTGGTCAAAATTGACTGCAACTGATTGTTACTAAGGTTAATAATACGGTAGGATAAAAAAAAATCCAAATTATGTTATTTTAGCTGTTTAAATCATAAAAAAAAAAAAAATACAGAACCATAACCAAAACTCGATGATGATTTAAAACCAAAACCAAAACACGGGGGTTGGCGCACATCTCTAGTATAAAATAGGAAATGTGAGGGGCTTGTGTCTATAAATTAGACAACTTGAGCCAAAATTTAAAATGCTAAAAAATATTTATATATAAAACATAAATGACATTAAATGCAGTACAATTGGTATATATCCCTATGACAGATTCAAATTCAAGAACTTCTTTCAAATAGGGACAAAGAAAAAAGAAAAACAAGAAAAAATGGGAAGATAAAATCTATATAAATAATTTAAAAATGTGTACTCTCCATTTTCGATTTCAGCAAGAGCGAGTCTATATAATGGACACTGTCACTTGGAATGTCAATTGCGTATCCAGACTTGTAGTATTAATGCATTATACAGAGGTGGGAAGTACTGAAGATATACACTGTGGTCACCCACAGCTATACTGCAATTGCAGGGAGTGTTTTTTACAACACAGTTGATCTGTCTCACTGGTTTTGGCTCAAAACCGATGGAATGTGTGGATGGAGAGACAGTAAATGGTGTTAAGTCTGTGACTTATATAAAGGTATAATAAAGGTTTTCCAAGTAGCCAGGTCACAGTGATTGTTGCATTGCTCTTATTGTAAAACTGCAGGAAACTAGTAACACAGATAAGAGATTCATACAGCAGCTAATACAGAACACAAAATAGATCCGGTGTAACCTTCCACAGCAATACATACCCAGCAATGGGAACTATATACACCACAGATGGTATGAGTCTCCGTGTGTCCTGCTTGATGTTTTGGCTGGTGGGCTGTAGCCCAATTGAAGCAGCTTCACGTGGTTAGAGCCACGTTAATGAAATAGATTTTGCTGCTCATAAGTAGAATCTCACCAATCTTTGGAGAGCTGGACCACAGAAGTATTGAGTGAATGTCCAACAGAAAAAACAGAGCTGCTGCTAAATATAAACTGGTCAGTGTAACCACAGCAATATCAGACTTTACTCCTTGATGTGTCCCTGGGGATTCTGATATCATCACAAGGTTTAAGTTATAGAAAACACAAGCGCCTCACATTCCCTGTTTTATATATGAATACACATATCACATTATCAACCATTTGATATGACCCATCCCTAGCGGTTGGAACATAGTGAAAAATTCAATTGGCATACAAGTATAGGACATCAAGCATTTTCAGCGCATATCACAAATCATCCGTTTTGCAGATGATTATATAAAAAATCTGCAATGATTGTGGATCACAACTTACCAATTCTGACCAAAAAGTAACTGGAATTGGTAAATCAGATTGTCCAGTATGTTGGATTTCACCAACCAATCAGGGCCATGGATTACTATTGTATGATAAAGATCAGAAGATTTTTACTAGCAAATTGATGAGCTTTTCAAGATGTTCAAGAAAAAAATCTGCAAATCACTTAAAAATTTTCAAGAAAATACTTTGTAAATCACTGAAGAATGTCGGAAATGTATGGGTGCATATTGGTCCATTGCAGAATTGTAAAATCAGGAAAAAATGCAGAATCATTTAATCTTTTTTTCTCATTACTGATATATGAGCCCTAGAATTCCAAATATTCAATGCAAATAACACTGTAGAATATAGATTGGGAATCCATTCTAATCCTACCGTTATGTTGCACCGAAGTTATACCTAAAAGCACTTTTAGGTTTGTTTTTATTTTAAAGGTAGGAAATATATTGGAGAAAGTACAAGCTGCTCTGTCGTTTTTATCGTTAAACTGGATATTTTGTTGCTTTCCATTCCACAAGTTTTGCAGTGAGATAACTTTGATAAACTGCCCTCTTTGACTCTTTTGCAGTCCCTTGGGTGTATTTACGAGTTTGCCAACAGACTGCACAAGATGCAGATTACAAGCCAAACACCAGCTCACTTTACAGATTGCATTTGGACACATTACAGCAACACAGATTAAATCAAGCTGTTTCTGTTTTGCTGAGTAAGTCTATTGCTGCCGCAAATTCCTTAGAAGCCAAATATATTGAATTACCAATAATATGAAATCAACTGCCTGTACACAATCAGCTGAGCCATTTTTAACATTTACTTAGCAAATTTATTTTTAATAGCTTTTCAAATTTTTGACCTGCACGCAGAAATATATATATATATATATATTTTTACAGCCAACAGTAGCGGCAGCTAGAAATGGCTCTAGGTTGAGCATTTTATTACAGTCTGTTGCTAGGGTGCAGAATATGAGATTGTTCTGAGAGCCGGGGACTTTGGCTGGGTTTAACATGACAATCATATTTAAAAAGACTGCTAAGAAATTCTATAAGTTCTATTTCCCAGGAGTTGTAAACTGTTGCTGGATATTAAAATAAGAGCAAATAAAAGATTTGAAGTCGATTTTCTCAGCAGAATGAGATTGCTTTTAGTAGAACCAAGGGCTTTAAAATTGCCATGTAGTAGCTGTGATCTTGTTAAAATCATGTACACTGAGGTGAAACACATTGCACTCGCAGGTAAACAGAGTACGCTCTCCTCAGTTACTATAATACAAAAATATACTGTATATAACTTAAAAAAACAGAGCAAAAACAAGGAGTACAAGAGTTACAACTGTATTTGATTTTTGTATTATATATAGCTTATATATATATACACACACACACACACACACACACACACACACACACACACACGCACATATATATATATATATATATATAAATAATATACTGTGCATATACTATTTCACCATATTTTTGAATTCATTTTGTAAAAAACCCTTGCATGATAAAGAAATATGAAGGTCATATGTGAACTCAGCATGCCAAAAACCATAAAAATCAGTCGTCAAATTGCAAACCGTTTTCAATGACCCCAATTTTGCAGGCCTGTGTAGATTCAGGGTCTCTCAGGACATAAATCTTGGATGTCACAGTGCTTTACAATAATAGTATAAAGCAAATACAGTTTCACATTGATAACGCTTAAGAAGTAGATTCTCCAGATCCATTCAATGACTGTAATACAGCAATATGGATTTATGCCCTTATTTATCAAACAGTGATAAACTTCACTTGAGTGATAAATTGCACCAGTCAATCAACTCCTAACTTCCACGTCACAGGCTGTGTTTGAAAAATGACAGGAAGTGATTGGATGATGCAATTTATCACTCACAGTGAAATGTATCACTCATTGATAAATAAGGGCAACAATCTGTATCATGGCAGTTAGGAGCTGATTGGCTGGTGCAATTTATCACTCACAGTGAAATTTATCACTCATTGATAAATAAGGGCAACAGTCTGTATCATGGCAGTTAGGAGCTGATTGGCTGGTGCAATTTATCACTCACAGTGAAATTTATCACTTATTGATAAATAAAGGCATTAGAATGTTATCCCACTCAGTAGCAGAAATAACACTACACTAAATAATATCTCAATACCTTTACCACAAATGTGACGTAAATGATTCTTGCAAACAAATGTGGTTATGCTGTAAACCTACAAACCTATTTACTATTGCATACTAAGGGGGTGATTCAGAGCTGATCGTAGATGTGCTAAATTTAGCTCATATACGATCAGTTTCTCTGACATGCGGGGGGACACCTAGAACAGGGCTAATCCGCCCTGCTTGTCAGTCCCTGCTTCCCCGCACAGGTGTGAAAGCCCCCCGCAAGGCGGCCATGCTTTCGTACCCGCCAAGTAGCTCCCTACCTGCACAGCCTAGCTGCAATGGCAGGCGGCTACCCACCACGTTCTGGGTCGCAGTGGCTGCATGTGACGTCACGCAGCCGCCGCGCCCCACCTCAGCAATGGTCCAGACACGCCTGCGTTGTCCTGGCTGCGCCACAGCAACGCCGTTTTAATGCCGTTGACATGCCCTTTCCTGCCCCGAAACCACCTCTGACTGTCAATCAGGCAGAGGCGATCGCACCAGTGAGATGCTTTTGCATCTCACTGGCTGCACATGCGCAGTGCACCCGCCGCGTGTGCGCACTGTGTAAAGGGTGTCAGAGTGCGATCGCTGTTGTAGCAGCTATTGCCTCTGAATTAGGCCCTAAGTCCTTTAGACTTTATGTCCAGCTGGACTTGTAATATACCCCTTTCACATCGCACAAATAACCCGGTATCGACTTGGCATATTGCCGGGTCGACACGGGTCAGTGTGAAAGCGCCATGGTGGAATTCCCGGGTCGTCTGACCCGGTAATTCATCCCGGGAATAAAGCAGTGTTATTCCCTGGTTGAATACTGGGTCAGTGGCTGCGTAAACGGATTCCCGGGTTGAGGCAATCCGGGACCCGTTTACTAAATAGGGACAGGCGGCGCATCTGCCCCCACTGCTGGCTCCACCCCCAACCGCTATGGCAACCGACCCGGCATATTCCCGGGTCGGACAGCCAGTGAAAGGGGTAGCAGAGTCTCCGATGCCGTATCTCACCCGGGAACAGGGGCAGATCCAGAAGAAAATGAAAGGGGGGTCACCATGATAGGGGAACGGTAATAGTTATATTTAATTGCATCTAAGGCACGCGTGCTCCCAGATAAGGGGAGTGATATCACCGGGGGTGTGGCCTCACAGAATACGCCATCAGGTAATGGCTGGCTGTAGGAGCGCATCCTGGTTTATTGCCAATATTTCACCCTGATGAAAAGGCTGATTGGGCCTTGAAATGTTGGTCACCTGTTCCATTAGGTATGGGAGCCTGGAAGGCACCCCAGCACAATATAATTATTATAGTTTTTAGTTGGTGGTGGCAGGTGTAGCATACCTTGTTTTGGGCACTGCACTGAGACTCAGACTGCAGGACACGAACTGCCCATCTTTGATTAGCAGAAGCAGCCAGCTGGATCTCCAACAAGCAGCATAAGACATCTGCAGGACAGCCCTGTCACAATCACAAGGGGCCGCTTTCTCAAAGCTGAGGCTGAGTTTGACTGCACCTAGTATGGTGGTAAAGGAAGTGGAGGAGGAAGCGCTAGGTAACTGAAGTGCAGTGAGCGCTGATGAAGCCTTCTGTGCCGCCATAAGTAACAGTCTTACTCAATGCTGGCATTTGAACCCCGCGCCTGGGCTGGACTCTGGCTGGCTAACAGTGGGGGATGTAGGTTGTGGTGTGAGCAGGGGGAAGGTGGAGCTGCAGGACCGGGTGCCCCGACCCCTGGATCCGCCTATGCCCGGGAAGGACCCGTTTCCAATTCCCAGGTGGGATCAGCATTGGAGATGTGAAAGGGGTAATAGAGACCATACTAGGAACACCCCAAGCATGCCTATTTTGGACTCAGTACTTCCTCCACTTGTTTTGTAGCAGTTAAGGCCAATTCCTGTGCTCTATCATAGTGTGTATATACTCTACCTCTGAATGGCGTCTCTATTCTCTGCCCTCTATCAGCAGCAGCTGGCACCTTCTTGCAAGACCGGATTTCTCTTGCGCTCGTCTCTACCGCCTCAGTTTTTGTGGAGTCTCTTTGTCATTCCCCAATTTCTAGTGTGCAGGCACATGTCCCTGTTGCCCCTAAAGATAGAGGGACTGTAGTTCATTATAGCTGCAGCTCCTGCATTCCAATTTTCGTGTTATTGAAGAAAATGGAATACTTTTTCTTTTAAATCCCCTGGATGATTTCCTCAAAGTTCTGTTTGAGTTTGTGCATGATTTACAGCCTTTTCCTAAAAAATTAACTGTACAGTGTCAGCTACAGCTTCCGTAAATCCCATTGGTTATGCGGTTTAGCTAGTGGTCTTCTGAATGATGGAGTGATCCAACACCAAACACAATGAGCTGATCATCAACATATGTTCTTCTCTGAATCTGCATCAAAACGCTCTCATGCACAGCATCTGGCACAATAACAACTTCTGGTGCAACAAGCCAAAGTGCAGCATCAGCAGTGCCAGCAAGCAGCACACTGCCCAGGCGGAAAAGATGCGGACAGTATATTATTATTATTATTATTATTATTATTATAGGAATGTCCAGAACCTCTCAGCAGGAGGGAAGTCTTGTTATAGAAAATAAAAAATATTAAACATTTTTGAAATGCGTTTTATTTATTATTCATTTCTGTGCATTTAGTTACATTTTCAGAGAAGTGAAGTATATAATTGTTGATTAACTTTGTTTTCCTTCTAATCATAGGATAAATATACATGTTTTTGCGTGCACACATTTTAAAGTAAAGATGTGCGCAGACTTCTGTGTTTTTTGGATCTAATTCATAATTTTGTTTTTATTTTGGCAAAACCATCCTCAAGTGTTTGGTTTTAATTTGGTTTTTGGTTCGGTTAAAAATCGATAGAAAGATAATCATTGAAAAGAGAAATTGATAAATACAGCTAAAATCGGAATACATGTTATCCCGGCGGATAGGATGCTGGCTGTCGGTACCCTGACAGCGGCATCCCGCCCGCCAGAATGCTGTCAGTGGGGCGAGCATTACAAGTCCCTTTGCGGGCTCGCTGTGCTCGCCACTGGATCTATTCCCACTCTATGGGTGTCGTGGATAGCCACGTGTGGGAATAGCCCCTGTGAGCAGGTATTTCGGCATCGTTGGCTGTTAGGATTCCGACGTCGGCATCCTGACCGCCGGGATCCTGACAGCCGCCAAATTGATTATCTCCCCTAAAATCATGTAATATTTGCAATCCAAAACCTGAAATTCAGATTTAAAATCCAAACCTTTGGAAGATCCAGGTTTTGGATTTGGTTTGGATCCACAAAATTTGTGTTGATTCGGATTACTGGAGAACCAAACCACAGATGTTTATTTTAAACATTTATAAATGTCACGGACCAAACAAATGGTTTTCAGTATATTAGCACACAAAGCTTTAAATACAAAAATCAAAACAATTAAACTAACAAAACAGGTGCCATACAACACTATTAATAAGAGGTAATGGTTTAAATCCACACACCCCATTGAATGATGCACAGTAATTAGTGTGCTTATACAGACTTGGAAGAAAAGCCATACTGGTATGGTAAAGAATTAGAATGTCTGTGCACAAAGATGTTGCCATGACTAAATAGTGTGCATGTATTACAGATAATAATTAAAAATAAAAGATAAATGCAGATATTCAGCCTAATTTACAGTTATATGCAACCACACTTCTCCAATAAATACAATTGGTTTCATGGTGTCAGATAGCACTGGCTCTTACTGGATCCAACGCTGGCTCTTACTGGATATTCGCTGTTCACTTACGACTGTGTATCAGCGGACGCATCAGTAAAATTGATTAAATTTGCTGATGATATTGCTGTAGTTGGGTTAATTAGTGACGATGACGAGTTGGCGTATAGGACGGAAGTTGCGAAGTTAGTCGATTGGAGTAATTAAAATCATTTATTCTTAAATAGTGGGAAGACAAAAGAACTGATTATTGATTTTAGAAGAAGGCAGCCGCTGAAATCGCCAGTGTTTGTTGGTGATCAGGTCGTGGAAACGGTTACCTCGTTCCGTTTCTTGGGCATTCAGATTTCATCATGTTTGACTTGGTCTGAGCACCTGCTACTGATAGGAAAAAAGGCTCAACAATGACTTTTCTTCCTGCGGCGTTTAAGGGCAGCAGGTGTTGGTGCACAGACCATGTTACATTTTTATAGGTGCTCGATAGAGAGCATTCTTAGTTACGACATCGTGGCATGGTATAGAGGCTGCACTTTAAAAGATTGATGGGCATTAGAAAGGATAAGGAAAACGGCAAGTACAATCATTGGTATGCCATTGCCTAGCTTTGATGAATTGTATAGGTGTAGGGTTTTAAGCAAAGCCAGGTGTATTTTATCAGATAGCGTGCATCCTTTTAGTATGCTTTTTGACAGACTTCCATCTCGAAAGAGGTTTCGTACTTTGTTAACCCGTACCAATCGTTTTAGGGTTAGTTTTATTCAGAGGCGTATCTAGCACGGGGCGAGCAGGGCACGTGCCCTGGGCGCTGTGGAAGCCCCAACAGAGGGGGCGCCACCGGCACGGCCCGCTCACCCCATGCAACAGGGATTCCGCCGACGCTACCTGCGGCGCTCTCCCTGTCTTCCCGGCTGCTGTGCCTGTCACACTGGACAGGCAGCGGCAGCCAGGAGCCTCCGCTCATCTCCCCCGGCCCTCCCCCTCTCTCCGTCTCCCTACACATTGTACTGTGCGCGATCGCGACGGTACGCGCGCGCGCGCCTGCGCGGCTTCAGTGAGCGGGTTTAACAGCCAGGTGAGCGGAGTGGACTTTAGTTTTTTTTCTGTCGGGAGAGGGGGTTGCGGGACAGTGTGTGTGTGTGAGTGTGTGTTAATTGTGTGAGTGTGTTAATTGTGTGTGTGTGGGACAGTGTGAGTGTGTTAATTGTGTGAGTGTGTTAATTGTGCGTGTGTGGGACAGTGTGAGTGTGTTAATTGTGTGAGTGTGTTAATTGTGCGTGTGTGGGACAGTGTGTGTGTGTGTTAATTGTGTGTGTGTGTGTGGGACAGTGTGCGTGTGTGTGTGTGTTAATTGTATGTGTGTGTGTGACAGTGTGCGTGTGTGTTAATTGTTTGTGTGACAGTGTGTGTGTGTGTTAATTGTGTGTGTGTGACAGTGTGCGTGTGTGTTAATTGTGTGTGTGGGACAGTGTGCGTGTGTGTGTGTGAGACAGTGCGTGTGTGTGGGACAGTGCGTGTGTGTGTGTGAGACAGTGTGCGTGTTAATTGTGTGTGTGCGTGTGTGGGACAGTGTGCGTGTGTTAATTGTCCCGGCGGTGATTGGTGTCTGCAGTGTGCGCCCCCGTCCTCCTCCGCTGCTGCTGACAGGAGCGGTGTTGTGCGGCTCTCCCCCTGCTCCGCCGGCTCCGTCCTCCCGTCGTGGCCCTGCAGTGTGTGCCGGTCTCCCCAGCAGCAGCAGCAGGTTAGTCTCTCTCTCCTACCCCCCCCCCCCCTCTCTCTCTCTCTCTCTCTCTCTCTCTCCTCCTGTGGATTGAAGTTTGTAAGTATCATTTTCATTTTTACAGGTGCCCCTATTGGATTCTACTGGACAAGTGGACGTGACCGGCGTGGGATGTAGGTAAGTAATGTGTCTCTCATTTTTACAGGTGCCCCTATTGGATTCTACTGGACAAGTGGACGTGACCGGCGTGGGATGTAGATAGGTAATCTGTCTCTCATTTTTACAGGTACCCCTATTGGATTCTACTGGACAAGTGGACGTGACCGGCGTGGGATGTAGGTAAGTAATCTGTCTCTCATTTTTACAGATTCCCCTATTGGATTCTACTGGACAAGTGGACGTGACCGGCGTGGGATGTAGGTAAGTAATCTGTCTCTCATTTTTACAGGTGCCCCTATTGGATTCTACTGGACAAGTGGACGTGACCGGCGTGGGATGTAGGTAAGTAATGTGTCTCTCATTTTTATAGGTACCCCTATTGGATTCTACTGGACAAGTGGACGTGACCGGCGTGGGATGTAGGTAAGTAATCTGTCTCTCATTTTTACAGGTACCCCTATTGGATTCTACTGGACAAGTGGACGTGACCGGCGTGGGATGTAGGTAAGTAATCTGTCTCTCATTTTTACAGGTACCCCTATTGGATTCTACTGACAAGTGGACGTGACCGGCGTGGGATGTAGGTAAGTAATCTCTCTCTCATTTTTACAGGTACCCCTATTGGATTCTACTGACAAGTGGACGTGACCGGCGTGGGATGTAGGTAAGTAATCTGTCTCTCATTTTTACAGGTACCCCTATTGGATTCTACTGACAAGTGGACGTGACCGGCGTGGGATGTAGGTAAGTAATCTGTCTCTCATTTTTACAGGTACCCCTATTGGATTCTACTGACAAGTGGACGTGACCGGCGTGGGATGTAGGTAAGTAATCTGTCTCTCATTTTTACAGGTGCCCCTATTGGATTCTACTGACAAGTGGACGTGACCGGCGTGGGATGTAGGTAAGTAATCTGTCTCTCATTTTTACAGGTACCCCTATTGGATTCTACTGACAAGTGGACGTGACCGGCGTGGGATGTAGGTAAGTAATCTGTCTCTCATTTTTACAGGTGCCCCTATTGGATTCTACTGACAAGTGGACGTGACCGGCGTGGGATGTAGGTAAGTAATCTGTCTCTCATTTTTACAGGTACCCCTATTGGATTCTACTGGACAAGTGGACATGACCGGCGTGGGATGTAGGTAAGTAATCTGTCTCTCATTTTTACAGATTCCCCTATTGGATTCTACTGACAAGTGGACGTGACCGGCGTGGGATGTAGGTAAGTAATCTCTCTCTCATTTTTACAGGTACCCCTATTGGATTCTACTGACAAGTGGACGTGACCGGCGTGAGATGTAGGTAAGTAATCTCTCTCTCATTTTTACAGGTACCCCTATTGGATTCTACTGGACAAGTGGACGTGACCGGCGTGGGATGTAGGTAAGTAATGTGTCTCTCATTTTTACAGCTACCCCTATTGGATTCTACTGGACAAGTGGACGTGACCGGCGTGGGATATAGGTAAGTATGTGTGAGTGTGTCAGTGTGTTTTAATAAATTTTTACTGTCACGGTGTGTGAGTTGTGTTTTTATTTGGGTATTTTTTCTGTTGTAGAACTACAGGTACCGGCGGGCCCGTTATTTCCCTGCATGTTGGTACTTGAGGTTCTCCAAGTACCAGCAAGCGGGGGAGGCTTTCTGGGCCTTGTAGTTCCACAACAAAAAACAATATTCTTTTTTACTTACATGGCTATCAGCCTCCCATCCACAGCCCACGGATGGGGGGGACAGCCTCGGGCTTCACCCCTGGCCCTTGGGTGCCTGGAGGGGGGGTGACCCCTTGATTTAAGGGGTCCCCACTCCTCCAGGGAACCCCGGCCAGTGGTGACTAGTTGGGGGGGTAATGCCATGGCCGCAGGGACCTACATAAATGTGTCCCCCGGCTGTGGCACTATGTCCCTGGCTAGTGGAGCCCGGTGCTGGTTTTAAAAATACGGGGGGACCCCTACATCTTTTGTCCCCCGTATTTTTGGGACCAGGACCGGACTAAGAGCCCGATGCTGGTTGTCTAAATACGGGGAACCCCTGTCCAATTTTTTCCCAGTATTTAAACAACCAGGACCGGCTCAAAGAGCCCGAGGCTGGTTATACTTAGGAGGGGGGACCTCACGCAGTTTTTTTTGGACATTTTTAACCCATTCAGACCCTTCTCCATTAAGTTAATGGAAGCCCTGGACAACAAAATTGCATTCATGTCCTCCTCCCACTCCCTTCCCAGTCCCAAACACTAATTATTATTTTTTTCTATAAAATTGTACAATATATCACAAGTATGATGAGCAGGCATGCAGCGGGCATTGGCGGCTTTGGACTGAGTTGCAAATTAGTGGCGGAGGGCTGGGTCAGTTGATGGTGGGCCAGTTTGTAAGCCATTGGTGGTGGCAGTGGGCATCGGCTCAGAGGCAGTGGCGGGCATTGGCTCGGTGGCGGTAGGGCTCATTGGCAGGATTCGGCAGACATTATGCTGTAGTGCCTCACCGCACGCCACTGACCTCACCGCACGCCACTGGTGTGTGGGACAGTGTGCGTGTGTGTTAATTGTGTGTGTGGGACAGTGTGCGTGTGTGTTAATTGTGTGTGTGGGACAGTGTGAGTGTGTGTGTGTGGAACAGTGTCAGTGTGTGTAAATTTTTGCAGTCCAGTGTGTGTGTGTGTGGGGGAGAGGAAAGTATGAGAATGTGTGTGTGTGTGTAGTCTGAGTGGGTGTGTGTAGGATTTGGGGGTGGCCAGTCTGTGTGTGTGTGTAATCAGTGTGTGTGGGATGTACTAATGGCCATTTACCGAAGAGAGATATGTATTAAACCACGGGCACTGAGATGCCCTTCTCACTCACCATCCAGCTGGGTTGGCGAGCCGGGCGGGTGGAAAGCCAGCAGCAGGGGCAGTATGCCGGATATCAGCAGCCGAGGGTGGGGGCTGTAATGCACGTGCGGAGCCCAAAGCCGGAGATCAGCAGCACGTTGACCGGCAATAAGCAGCTTCTGCTTCCGCGTTCAACATGCTGCTGATGTCCGGCTTTGGGCTACGCAGGGTTCGGGGGATGGGTGTCCTCTGCCGGTGTACTGCAGCTCCGGGGGTGCGGGCTCCGGAGGCTTTCAGCACTGTTGAATATCCAGCTACCTCAAGTATGTACAGCCTGCACCCTCTGCTGCTGATATCCGGCATGCTGCTGCTGGTTGTCCCCCCGCCCGGCTCGGCCACACAGCTGTATGGTGAGAAGGGCATCTCAGTTCCTGAGGTTTAACACATATGCCTCAGAAAATGGCCTCTGCGGTAATCGATACTAATGCTTACCGTGACAGTAACAGCGGGGAGGAAGGTGCACATCGGAATCCTGCAGCATGAAACAAGAACCCCTTCAGAGCGCAGCAGACCACACTGAAAAGGGTGCATACCCGGTGCGGTGCTCTGCATCCCGGGTCGTGCCGAAGATGTGGAGTGTCGGAGGTGGCAGAAGCGCCGCAGCTTGGGGTGAGAAACCGCTGCAGCCCTTCCGCTGCTAAACTCTGCAATTAGTCTATTGAGGGGGTGGGCTCCCTCATCATAGTGCCCCACAGGCCATGTTAATTCTGGGGGTAGGATCCCCTAACTCTATAATGGGAATTTTGGCTCATATCATGTGCTGTAACGTGAATTTTGGCTCATACCGTGTGCTATAATGTGAATTTCGGCTCATACTATGTGGGGTAATGTGAATTTTGGCTCATTCCGTGTGCTGTAATGTGAATTACGGCTCATACCGTGTGCTGTAATGTGAATTTCGGCTCATACCATGTGGGGTAATGTGAATTTTGGCTCATACCATGTGGAGTAATGTGAATTTTGGCTCATACCATGTGGGGTAATGTGAATTTCGGCTCATACTGTGTGCCATAATGTGAATTTCAGCTCATGCCGTGTGGGGCAATGTGAATTTCGGCTCATACTGTGTGCTATAATGTGAATTTCGGCTCATACCGTGTGCTATAATGTGAAAGGGGCACCAGTACTAGATAGTACAAGGGGTCCTAATACACTGAAGGACACGCCCCTTTTGAGTGACCGCGCCCCTTTTCCGGAGCGCGCGCGCCTTCGGCGCGCGCATAATTGCTATCTAAACTCTTTCATTCCACCTTCAAAATTCTACTTCGACCACTGCACCTACATACACATACATACACACCCTGACATCTTTATATGCAGTGACACCGATGGCGTCTGCACATACTTTCCTTTTGTATTTTTTTTTTTTATTATTAGCATTTTATTAATTTATTCTTTTTATTAGAAATTTTTTTTTTTTTTTTGGGGGGGGGCGCCATTATTGATCTTGCCCTGGGCTCCAAAAACCCTAGTTATGCCTCTGGTTTTATTCCATCTGCTGTACGTATGTTAAATGAATGATTTATTTTTATGTTTGTTTTACGTTGCCGCCTGCTACTACTTGATGCCTTGTAATTTCGTCTGTCAACTTTGTTTTGGCTGATGACAATAAACTTGAACTTGAACTTGCTGCTTCAGGGGTGGCAGCACTCCCTTTCAGTATGAGCAATCTCCTGGGTTCTCCTCTCGGCTGCCTCCAAGGGCGGTTTTGTGACTTTTTCTGCATTTTATGGTGGTGGTCAGGGCAGGCCCCAGGCCTACTAGCACCCTGAGTGAGATTTTTTTAAGCGCTTCCCCTTCCTCCCCAATGCATGCACCTGGGAAAGTGGGCATGGCCTCACAATTATATATTGTTAGCAAATTATAAATATTCTATACTGTATTATCACCCCCCTCTTCACATACAATTCGCAGTCTTACACATAATGCCCGCAGTAGTGCTCCTTACACATAATGCCCCAGTATACTGCCAAATACACGTAATGCCCCCAGTATAGTGCCAGTTACAGTCCCCAGTAGTGCCAGATACATGTTATGGCCCCAGAAGTGCAAGATACATGTAATGCCCCCAGTATAGTGCCAGATACATGTAATACCCCCAGAAGTGCCAGATACACATAATGCCCCCAATAGTGCCATTTACACGTAATGTACCCAGTAGTGCTCACTGCTGCAGGGCTCCTGTCGATGCTGCTGTCCTGCCACTGCTACTCATGTTTGAGGGGAGGGGAGGAGAGGGGTGCACAGTGTGCTCTTCTCCTGCCCCTCACTGAAGACCGGTCTCCGGTGGCCATTTGAAATATGGTGCCGGCTGACGAGCCAATCAAAGCTCATTGTACGGCGGTAAATCAGGGGCTGCCGCAGTCGATCTGCGAGTTCTGATTGGCTGCCATCTGGCACCACATTATAAATGGCCAGGTGGCCTTAGTAGTTCTGGCGCCTCGAGCAGCCACTTCTAAGGAACGTGCCTGGAGCCTGCCCTGGTTTTGATTACAGTATGTAAACACTGATGTCACTTGAGGCACCAAATTCAAATTGCTAATCCTATGTAAACCCGCATCTAGGGCTAGAAAGGTGTGAGAGTATTAGGCACCACTCCTAGTCTTCATCATTCTTTACAGACCCACTCCTTGTCTACTTCTTTGGCTCTGTTCTATGCTCAGGGCCATAGGGAGAGTTTGTGACTAGCGGCACTGGCAAGGCCATAGCACTGTTATTGTCCCTTAGGATGCGTCCAGTACCCAGCTACCAGGATACTCCTGACCCAGTCCCCTCTTCATAATAATATGACTTCACATGCTCTAGGGAAGAGATGCAGTGGGGCAAACAAAGGGGGTAATTCAGGTCTGATCGTAGATGTGCTAAATTTAGCACATTTACAATCAGTTTCTCTGACATGCGGTGGGACGCCCAGCCCAGACCTAGTCTGTCCCGCATGTTAGGCCCTATCCCCCCTGCAAGGGTGCAAAATCATCTCACAGCAGCAATGCTTTTGCACCTGGTGAGTAGTTCCCTGCCAGTGCAGCTCCTGCGTGCTGGCAGATGGATACCCAATGCATCCCAGGTCGCAGCGGCTGCATGTGACGTCACCGAGGCCCGCCCACGCAATGGTCTGGACACGCCTGCGTTGTCTGGACCGCACCCCGCCAACGGCATTCTAACGCCATTAGCATTCCCCCTCCTGCCCCATGACCGCCCTCTGCCTTTCAATCAGGCAGAGGCGATCGTAGCCCTGAGATGCTGTTAGCATCTCACTTGCCTCCCAGGGTGCGCGAGCGCACTCCACAAAAGGGTTCAGACTGTGATCACTGCCACTGCAGCAATCCAGTCTGAATTACCCCCAAAGTGCTTTAATACAGCCTTGTCTGTGCTACCTCACTCGTGACCCAGGCTTGTGACCTGACTATTCTTATATTTGCTCCCTTTGGATCTGTAATGACCTCTTCATGGCTATGCTTGCTAATTTGCAGAGATGTGCAGCGGACACTTTTCGGGTTTTGTGTTTTTGTTTTAGATCTGGATCCCCGTTCGTGTTTTTGATCTGGATTGGTTTTGTCAAAACCACCCTTTCGTGTTTTGGTTTTGGATCAGGATGATTTTTGAAAAAACACAAAAACAGCTAAAATCACAGAATTTGGGGGTCATTTTGATCCTACGGTATTATTAACCTCAATAACATTCATTTCCACAAATTTTCAGTCTATTCTAAACACCTCATACCTCACAATATTGTTTTTAGGGCAAAAGGTTGCACCAAGGTCGCTGGATGACTAAGCTAAGCGACACAAGTGGGCGGCACAAACACCTGGTCCATCTAGGAGTGGCATTGCAGTGGCAGACAGGATGGCAGTTTGAAAAAATAGGCCCCAAAGAGTGCATAATGCAAAGAAGAAAAAGAGGTGCAAGATGGAATTGTCTTGGGCCCTCCCATCCATATGTTGTTTAAACAGGATAAGCGCAGTTTAATAAACCCATCATTTCATCAACAGGTGGTTCCCCTGGAAAAAGCTTGCCAAGTTCTCTGAATCATACAAACATACCATATCCTTCTTTGATGACTTTTCACATTATGAGAAGAGGCAAGAGGAAGAGGACAGTGTCAAGAAGGTGATTAAAAATTAGAGTGGCATACGCAATCAGGAACAACACACAGCCTTTCACCTCCACTCCTATATTGATGTGGAACAGAAAGGACTTCAACCAGGCAAATATATCATTATGAATCACCACATTACTGGTACTGAACAAACTGAAAAACTAGGGGCCAAAGCCTCCAAATTTGTACCCCCTTCTCCATGTTCAGGGATTAAGATAATCTTGGATTTAATGCTGGGATGCAAATAAACTGGTGTATACCTCAAGATTGGATATTTTCCCTTCCACGGAGTCTGGAGACTTATTTTGTGAAAATCTTGTGGGTTTCTTTATATCCATTTTTTAATTGCATTTTTATTTACATATTTTGTGGCAGATGCCTTATTTTTGTTTTTTTACAGCTCCCAGTTATACGCATGTGAGCATACCTGTGTGTCCCAGTTACACGCATGTGATCATACCTGTGTGTCTTGTTTATTTTATTCATATTTTATTTTTAAATAAAGCAGCCCCTTAGATATTTTAGCAGCCCCTCCTGAGCCCCCACAGCAGCCCCAGATGGGGCAAATTGAGTTCGGGTGGGTTCGGTAAAGTACTAAGGATGACTGTGCATTTTTTTTGTTTTGTTATTGAGCCCCTGCCCTAGTGGAGCTTACCACTGTACAGTCGAAACTCATTTCATACTATAAGTAGGACTGTGGGAGGAAGAAATGCTAACCTCTGTGCCAATAGTATGCCTCAGCCTGGCAAGCTAGACATCTTCCTGGCTGTAAGCCACCATGAGACTCCATGCTGGGCCTTATTCAGTAACTGTTTGTGCCTCACAGGAGCTACTGGCCCATCTAGTGCTGCAGTGCAATGGAATGCTGATGCAATGCAAGATCAATGAAACGCTGTTCTTCTAACACAGCGAGGTCTTGCGACATCCCTATGCAGCCCTTAGAAAAAGAAAATCCCTGAACAACAAATGCGCATCATCTAAATAACTAATCCCAAAATGTGGAACATCAATAGTAAATCGAAATCAAGGTTGACTAATTGGAGTCATTCATTTGAGTGAGTTCCTAACATGAAATAATTGAGAAGAACCTCTCTCCAATGCTCCGGCAGAAAATATCACTTTTAACTCTCTGGTAGTTATGATTTAGTCTCTTCTGAGTCATACTGACTTTGGCCACAAATGTGGTCTTTCCCCACTTTATTTAAAAACACTTCGTCAAAATAGCAATTTCCATTTCCACTTTTGCGGCTATGTTTTCACAAATCTGTTTGTGATGTCGAAGCTTGTTTCATATCTGCTCTTAGACTTTTATTTCAACCTAGGACCAAGTACAGCAGCACCCCTGGAATTATACGGCAGCACCCCTGGACTTATACAGCATAGGTCACACCCCTGGAGAATTACACAGCACAGCAGACAGGCAACAGCACCCCTGGACTTAAATGGCAGTGGGACAGTACCCCTGGACTAATAGGGCAGAAGGACTGCACCCCTGGAATGATGTGGCAAAGAAAAGACGTGCAAGGTGGAATTGTCCATGGGCCCTCCCACCCGCCCTTTTGTTGTATAAACAGGACATGCACACTTTAACAAACCAGTCATTTCAGTGACAGGGTCTGCCACACGACTGTGGATGAAATGATTGGTTTGTTTGGACCCCCACCAAAAAAAGCAATTAATCTCTACTTGCACAAACTGGCTCTACAGTGGCAATATGTCCTCATCCTCAGATTTCCCCCCTTCAGTGTTTACATCCTCATCCTCACAGAGAAATGATATTAAAACAAAACCACATATTTAGGTGTCAGTGGACTGCTTACGCTATTACCCAAAGTTTCTGAACTTGACAATGACTTATGATAGGGGTGGGCAAAATACGGCCCGCGGGCCGGATGCGGCCCGCAAACCAATCCTGTCCGGCCCACTGCCTCCCACCAGCGAGCAATGACAAGCGGCCCGAACGGCTGAGCTGCTTGTCACTGCTCTGAGCTGCAGTACCTCCAAGCTGCCGGTGGCGCCTCTCTCCCCTGCTGCTGCGTTGTAGCAGCCTCCTCCCGTCCACAGTGACAACGGCTGGGTTCAGCCGAAAAGGGGCGGAGCTACGTGCCGATGAGGGGGCGGGCTACATGAGACCTCAGGGCGGCGGAGCTACACGGGACAAGAGCCAGACTGCTACAGATCCATCCTTCCTGCCACTGACAGCCAGCCAGATCAGCAAAGTTAATGGGAAAAGTGAGTGAGAGAAAGAAAGGGGTGTGTGTGTGTGTGCGTATATTTGTGTGTGCGGGCAGTGGTGTCAGTCTGTTGTTAGGTTGCGGGGAGAGATCTTTAGCTCTCGCTGTACCAACCCCTCCCGTGTTCTGTCACCATTTCACCCCCGTGTTCTGTCACGTATAACAACCCCCCCGTGTTCTGTCACTGTCACCCCCCCGTGTTCTGTCACCGTGTCACCCCCCCGTGTTCTGTCACTGTCACCTCCCCCCGTGTTCTGTCACTGTGTCACACCCCCCGTGTTCTATCACCGTGTCACCCCCACCGTGTTCTGTCACCGTGTCACACCCACCGTGTTCTGTCACTGTGTCACACCCCCCGTGTTCTGTCACTGTGTCACCCCCGTGTTCTGTCACGTATAACCCCCCGTGTTCTGTCACTGTCACCCCCCCGTGTTCTGTCACTGTGTCACCCCCCCGTGTTCTGCCACCGTGTCACCCCCACCGTGTTCTGTCACCATGTCACACCCAATGTGTTCTGTCACTGTGTCACCCCCCCCGTGTTCTGTCACCGTGTCACCCTCCCGTGTTCTGTCACCGTGTCACCCCCACTGTGTTCTGTCACCGTGTCACACTCACCGTGTTCTGTCACTGTGTCACACCCCCCGTGTTCTGTCACCGTGTCACCCCCCCCGTATTCTGTCACCGTGTCACACCCCCTGTGTTCTGTCACCGTGTCACACACCCCGTGTTCTGTCACTGTCACCCCCTCCCCGTGTTCTGTTACCGTGTCACCCCCACTGTGTTCTGTCACCGTGTCACACCCACCGTGTTCTGTCACTGTGTCACACGCCCCGTGTTCTGTCACCGTGTCACCCCCCCCCCGTGTTCTGTCACCGTGTCACCCCCACCGTGTTCTGTCACCGTGTCACACCCACCGTGTTCTGTCACCGTGTCACACCAACCGTGTTCTGTCACTGTGTCACACCCCCCGTGTTCTGTCACCGTGTCACCCCCCCCCCATGTTCTGTCACCGTGTCACCCCCACCGTGTTCTGTCACCGTGTCACACACCCCGTGTTCTGTCACTGTCACCCCCCTCCCCGTGTTCTGTCACTGTGTCACCCTCACCGTGTTCTGTCACCGTGTCACACACCCCGTGTTATGTCACTGTCACCCCCCCTCCCCGTGTTCTGTCACTGTGTCACACCTTTCCACAGGGGCCATAAGACACTGGATAATTTGCTTGCTGCACAATAATTATCCTAAATAAAATGTTAATGTGTAAAAGGGGGCTCTACCTGCTGTAATGTGTAAAAGAGGCTCTACCTTCCATACTGTGTAACAGGGGCTCTATCTGGTGTAATGTGTGTAAGTGGCGCTGTGTGGCACAATTTGAATAATGGAGACTATTGTGCAGCCTAATATGAATCTGTATTATTTTTTGCCCACACCCCTTCCACACGAAGCACGTCCCTATATTTTTGGCAAGTGGGGGGAGCTGCTATTTTGTATGTGGTCCTCGGATACTGACAGGAAATGTCAAGTTGCCCCTCAGCTGAAATAATTGCCCACCCCTGACTTATGATGAATGCACTGCAGGTGACGAATAAGGGAGGATGTTCCTAAGGGGGTTAACGTCCTTACCCCTACTTATCATGGATTGACAAAGGCAACAGATGGCTTGACACCTGTTGTCCGGATTTGTGGAGAAATAATTCCACACTGAAGAGGTGGCTTTTTTGGTATTTTGCCCAGGCATGACAATGGGCTTTTTCATCTCATGGCCAACAACTGTCTCCACTGGTGCCTTATTCAAACAAACCACATCACCATCAGAATCCTCATCATGGACTTCCTCCTCAGCACCAGCTACACCCATATACTCGTCATCCTGGTGTACTGCTACAGTAACATAGTAACATAGTTTCTGAGGTTGAAAAAAGTCAATTTGTCCATCGAGTTCAACCTATTGGTGGTCTCCTACACTGTATTATATTATTAGCACTCATTTTATACATTGAAATGATGAAGAAGAGGGCCGTTATTTAATTATTTATTTTAAATATAGTGCGCGATCTACCCACCATAATCCTGTATATCCTTATCCATTAAGAATTTATCTAGCCCATTCTTAAAAGTGTTAACAGAGTCCGCCATTACCTCTCAGGCAGGGAATTCCAAACTCGGATTGTCCTTACTGTGAAGAAACCTTTTCGTCTCATTGTGCGAAATCTCCTCTCCTCTAACCTAAGCGGGTGTCCACGTGTCCTCTGTGTTGAGCTTACCAAAAACAGATCCTCTGCGATTTCTGTGTATTGTCCCCTTGTATACCTGTAAATATTGATCATGTCCCCTCTTAATCTCCTCTTTTCCAATATGAACATGCCTAGATTAGCAAGCCTTTCCTCGTATTCTAGCTTTTCCATCCCCTTAATCAGTTTGGTCGCCCGCCTCTG
Source organism: Pseudophryne corroboree (assembly GCF_028390025.1). Lineage (NCBI taxonomy): Eukaryota > Metazoa > Chordata > Amphibia > Anura > Myobatrachidae > Pseudophryne > Pseudophryne corroboree. The sequence goes on from NC_086446.1 coordinate 692,698,164, forward strand.
AACCTTTTCTAGATCCCGGTGTTAGGGTCTCCTGCCCTGTGCTGCCACGTCGTCATGGCAACCGGGAGACAAGTGCTAGCGGAGTAACCTGAGCGCAGCTGATACTCCGGTTCGGGTCTTTTGCTGTGCAGTGGTTATAGGCTCTGTGCATGGCAGGGGATCCGGTGCTGGTTTTTGTGCTCACAGTCTGTGAGGTCTGAGTGGGGCGTGGACAGCACCTGCTTTATAAGGCCTCTTTTCAGGGTAAGCAGATGCTGCTGAATCTTTGTTGGTTAGTCAGTTTCTGAAAGTTAGCCAGTACTGTGTAGCTTTGTATTTGTTTGTTGCTTACTGCAAATAGGCCTGGGGATTTGGTATTACACTCTGCCAATCCAGACCTAGCAGTAAGACTGGAGTCAGTCGTTTAGCTTGCTGGGGTTCTGTTACTACTCTGTGAACTTAGCAAGTTTGCGGCTGTATTCTAAGACTTGCCTGTCTAATCCTGTCTCACTGTGCTAGGTGTCAGGGGTCAGTTTAGTGGCAGTAAACCGAACCTGTGCACTGCAAGTGAGAATTAGGATTGTGGAGAATCTCCTTGTGTCTATCATTCCATCTCTGACCAAGGAGTTTACTGCCACACCCGTTGGTAACCCTTTAGGGTTTTGCTGTTGCCCTTAGCAACAGCATTTCGGGTTTTCTATGTATTAAAACACAACATCTTGCTTTTCACATCTGAGCAGTTCTAATACAAGGGAGATACCCAGTTCCTTAGCCTCTGGGCTTCTCTGTTCACGTTGTGTGTATTTTGTTACCCTACCACCTTCTGTGTACGTTATGTCATATTCCCTAGTCTGTCTGTGAGTCCATTTGTTTTGCATAACAGTTCAAACACCAGTACATTCCTGCAGGCACTGGAGTGCATAACAGTCCTGACACCAGTACTTTCCTGCAGGCACTGGTGTGCATAACATATTCAGCAGCCCAATACTCCTGTTGAAATTTTGTGGGAATATGGAGCATACCCCTCAAAATACGTTGCAACAGGTGGTTGATCAGGTGCAGGTCCTGACTCAAAAATGTAATGATTTGTCCATTAAAATGCACACCTCCCAGGCTGCTGGCGGAGCTCCCGCAGCAGCAGCACCTGCAGGGGTTAAGGAGCCGAAAGTAAATCTCCCGGATCGTTTTTCTGGAGATCGCTCGCAGTTCTTTTGTTTCAAGGAGAGCTGCAAGCTATACTTCCGGCTTAGGCCTCAGTCTTCTGGGTCGGAGATTCAGCGGGTGGGCATAGTGATTTCCTTGCTACAAGGAGACCCACAGGTCTGGGCATATGGGTTGCAGCCTGACTGTCCGTCGCTTAAAAGTGTTGATGCTTTTTTTACGGCACTGGGCATGTTGTATGATGACCCTGACAAGACGGCCTCAGCCGAGGCTCAGATTTCGATCCTTAAGCAAGGGCGAAGGCCAGTTGAGGTTTACTGTACGGAGTTTCGGAGGTTGGCCCATGATACCCAGTGGAATGACCCAGCCCTGAGACACCAGTACCGAAGAGGTCTTTCTAACCAGATAAAGGACCAACTGGTACAACATCCCTTGCCTGATAGCTTGGATCAGCTCATGCAGTTATCCATCCGGGTGGATAGACGGCTGAGAGAGCGTAGGCTTGAAAGGGAGACTGAGATTTCCTTCCTTCCCAAGGGAACCTCAGACTCTGAGGAATTTTCCGAGGAGCCTATGCAGATTGGGGCTACCCGCCTCTCCTCGCGTGAGAAGATGCGGAGGAGACAGCAGGGGTTGTGTTTGTACTGTGGGAATAAAGGTCATGTGGTAGTATCATGCCCAGAAAAGCCGGAAAACTTCAGGGCCTGAGGGTGATGGGAAATATCCTGTCAGGCCAGAAGTCAGAATTTCCCAAGAAGACTTTTATCATTCCGGTGACCTTGAAGATCCTCGGTCAAACTGTCAAGACTGAGGCCTTTGTGGACAGTGGGGCCGACGGGGTTTTTATGGACCGCCAATTCGCCCTGAAACACTCTGTTCCCTTAGTACCCTTGGCATCGGAAATTGAGATTTGTGGGTTAAACGGGGAACCATTATCCCAAGGTAAAATTACCTCTTGCACTAGCCAGATTTCTTTGTTTATTGGAGCCACACACTCTGAAAAATTGTCCTTTTATGTGACTGTCTGTACTTTTGCCCCATTGGTGTTGGGGTTACCCTGGTTAAGGGCCCACAATCCTCAATTTGACTGGGTCTCTGGGGAGATTCTTAGTTGGAGTACTGATTGTTTCAGGAGTTGCTTGAGCCTTCCAGTCAGGTTCTCGCAGCTAAGTTTGCCAGGATTGCCAGGGTGTTATGCAGATTTTGCGGACGTGTTCTCCAAAAAAGTTGCAGAGGTACTACCTCCCCATCGCTCCTATGACTGTGCCATTGATTTGTTGCCAAATGCTAAGCTTCCCAAGAGCAGGTTGTACTCCCTGTCACGTCCTGAGACTCAGGCTATGGCAGAGTACATTCAGGAGAACTTGGCTAAGGGATTTATCAGACCTTCACAGTCTCCAGTTGGGTCGGGGTTCTTCTTCGTGGGTAAAAAGGACGGTTCATTGCGACCCTGCATCGACTTCAGGGAATTGAACCGTATCACGATTAAAAACTCATACCCACTGCCTCTCATTTCGGTCTTGTTTGACCAGCTTCGTACTGCCACCATTTTTTCTAAGATTGACCTACGCGGTGCGTACAATCTAATCCGAATAAGAGAGGGGGATGAATGGAAGACTGCCTTTAATACCCACTCGGGGCATTATGAATATTTGGTGATGCCTTTTGGGCTCTGTAATGCCTTGGCAGTCTTCCAGGATTTCATGAATGATGTGCTCAGGGAATATTTGGATAGATTCTTAGTTGTATACTTAGATGACATCCTAATCTTCTCCCATTCCCTGGAGGAACATCGGAAGCATGTACGCTTAGTCCTCCAGAAACTCAGAGACCACCGGCTTGGGGCGAAGCTGGAGAAGTGCGAATTTGAAGTTCAGCAAATCGCATTTCTAGGATATATTATCTCCCCAGAAGGTTTCCAAATGGAGGGTTCCAAGGTACAGGCAGTCCTGGATTGGGTGCAGCCCACTAGTTTGAAGGCGCTTCAGCGTTTCCTGGGCTTTGCGAATTTTTATAGACGATTTATCGCTGGATTTTCGTCTATAGTGGCGCCCTTGGTGGCACTCACTAAGAAAGGGGCGGATGTTGCTCACTGGTCTTGTGAGGCTAAAGCGGCTTTTGCCCGTCTCAAAAGGGCATTTGTTTCGGCCAAGGTGCTGCGACACCCAGATCCAGAGCATCCTTTTGTGGTGGAGGTGGATGCCTCTGAGATGGGTATTGGGGCAGTGCTTTCTCAGATGGGAGTGTCAGATAATCGCCTTCATCCCTGTGCTTACTTTTCCCGTAAATTTTCGCCTGCCGAGATGAATTATGACGTGGGTAACCGGGAATTGTTGGCTATTAAGGATGCACTCGAGGAGTGGAGACACTGGCTTGAGGGGGCTAAGTTTGTGGTCTCAATTCTCACTGACCATAAGAATCTGGCATATTTAGAGTCAGCGAAGCGTCTCAATGCCAGGCAGGCACGATGGGCTTTGTTTTTTGCTTGCTTTATTTTTTTGATAACATATCGCCCTGGGTCAAAAAACATCAAGGCTGATGCGCTCTCGCGGAGTTTTGCTCCAATCCAGGAGACCACCGAGGAGCCGTTGCCCATTGTTTCCCCATCATGTATTAAAGTGGGCATTACCCAGGACCTCTTATCATTAGTCCTTAGAGCACAGGAGCAGGCTCCTCCAGACCTTCCGGTAGGTCTTTTGTTTGTGCCTCCTAGGTTAAGACAGCGAGTGTTCCTGGAATTCCATGCCAAGAAGTCTGCAGGTCACCCGGGTATTGCCAGAACTCGGGAGTTGCTATCTAGGGCGGTGTGGTGGCCCTCGGTGGCTAAGGATGTGGATCAGTGGGTTCGGGCATGTGACATCTGTGCCCGAAATAAGACTCCTAGAGGGGTTCCTGTTGGCCCACTACATCCACTCTCTATCCCATCTAAGCCATGGACCCACATTTCAATGGATTTTGTGGTGGACTTGCCCAAATCCTCGGGGATGACAGCCATCTGGGTTGTCGTTGACAGGTTTTCGAAGATGGCGCACTTCATTCCACTGGTTGGGCTGCCATCGGCCAGACGCCTGTCTGAATTATTTATGCTGCATGTTGTGCGTCTCCACGGGTTGCCACTTGATGTGGTCTCTGACCGCGGATCCCAGTTTGTGGCCAAATTCTGGAGGGCATTTTGTTCCGATCTCCAGATTTCTGTCAGCTTGTCGTCGGGCTACCATCCGCAGTCTAATGGGCAGACTGAAAGGGTGAACCAGTCCTTGGAGCAGTTCCTCAGGTGTTATGTCTCCAAGTGTCAGACTGACTGGGTTGCTCATCTGTCCATGGCGGAGTTTGCCTATAACAACGCGGCTCACTCTGCTACAGGGATCTCTCCCTTCCTTTGTGTGTATGGGCATCATCCTAAGGCCAATTCTTTTGACCCCCTGGACTCCACGCCTGGTGGTTCCTCTGTGGTTTCGGTCCCTAGAGGTATTTGGCGGAAAGTGAAGAAAGCCCTTGTGTCTGTGTCATTAGTGACCAAAAGGGTTTTTGATAAGCGGAAAAGACCCTGCAGCTTCAAATTAGGAGACTTCGTCTGGTTGTCTACCAAGAATTTGAAGTTGAGACAGCCATCTCATAAGTTAGGCCCCCGGTTCATCGGCCCTTATAAGATCACCAGGGTTATCAATCCGGTGGCATTTCAGTTAGATCTGCCCCGTTCTTTGGGTATCAATAAAACATTTCATTGTTCCCTTTTAAAACGGGCGATTAGTAATCCTTCTTCCAGTGGAAGACCTTCCCCTCTTCTGATACGTGGCCAGAGGGAGTTTGTTGTTGAAAGGATTCTTGACTCCAAGGTGGTTCGGGGTCGGCTGTCATTTTTGGTGCACTGGAAGGGGTATGGCCCGGAGGAGCGGACGTGGGTGCGCAGTTGTGATCTTCATGCCCCCAGACTGATACGCTCTTTCTTCTCGCAGTTCCCCGATAAACCCGGTGGTAGGGGTTCTTTGACCCCTCGTCAGAGGGGGGGTACTGTTAGGGTCTCCTGCCCTGTGCTGCCACGTCGTCATGGCAACCGGGAGACAAGTGCTAGCGGAGTAACCTGAGCGCAGCTGATACTCCGGTTCGGGTCTTTTGCTGTGCAGTGGTTATAGGCTCTGTGCATGGCAGGGGATCCGGTGCTGGTTTTTGTGCTCACAGTCTGTGAGGTCTGAGTGGGGCGTGGACAGCACCTGCTTTATAAGGCCTCTTTTCAGGGTAAGCAGATGCTGCTGAATCTTTGTTGGTTAGTCAGTTTCTGAAAGTTAGCCAGTACTGTGTAGCTTTGTATTTGTTTGTTGCTTACTGCAAATAGGCCTGGGGATTTGGTATTACACTCTGCCAATCCAGACCTAGCAGTAAGACTGGAGTCAGTCGTTTAGCTTGCTGGGGTTCTGTTACTACTCTGTGAACTTAGCAAGTTTGCGGCTGTATTCTAAGACTTGCCTGTCTAATCCTGTCTCACTGTGCTAGGTGTCAGGGGTCAGTTTAGTGGCAGTAAACCGAACCTGTGCACTGCAAGTGAGAATTAGGATTGTGGAGAATCTCCTTGTGTCTATCATTCCATCTCTGACCAAGGAGTTTACTGCCACACCCGTTGGTAACCCTTTAGGGTTTTGCTGTTGCCCTTAGCAACAGCATTTCGGGTTTTCTATGTATTAAAACACAACATCTTGCTTTTCACATCTGAGCAGTTCTAATACAAGGGAGATACCCAGTTCCTTAGCCTCTGGGCTTCTCTGTTCACGTTGTGTGTATTTTGTTACCCTACCACCTTCTGTGTACGTTATGTCATATTCCCTAGTCTGTCTGTGAGTCCATTTGTTTTGCATAACAGTTCAAACACCAGTACATTCCTGCAGGCACTGGAGTGCATAACAGTCCTGACACCAGTACTTTCCTGCAGGCACTGGTGTGCATAACACCCGGATATCCTTTTTGTAGTATGGTGCCCAAAATTGTGCACAATATTCGGGATGTGGCCTCACTAGTGATTTATATAATAGGAGTATAACACTCTCATCCCTTGCATCAATTCCCCACTTTATGCATGCTAATACACTGTTTGCCTTCTTTGCTGCAGTCCTACTTTGGGTACTACTGCTAAGTTTGTTATCTATGAGAACACCTAAGTATTTTTCCAGTACAGAATCCCCTAGTTGTACCCCATTTAGTATGTAGGTGGTATTTTTGTTCTTACTACCAAAGTGCATTACCTTACACTTCTCTGTATTGAACCTCATACTCAATTTTGCTGTCCATGCTTCCAGTTTAACTAAGTCATTCTGAAAAGACTCAGCGTCCCCCTCCGAATTTATAACCTTACACAGTTTGGTATCGTCTGCAAAAATAGACACCATGATCTACTGTTATATTGTTAATTAAAATGGTTAATTAAAATGTTGAGCAATAGTGGTCCAAGTACAGACCCTTGTGGCACACCACTTAGTACTTATGTCCAATTTGAAAAAGTTCCATTTACCACAACTCGCTGCTCCCCATTATCTAACCAATTTTTAACCCAAGTGCATTTTGTGCTTTCTAGCTCCAGTTCTTGTAACTTGTAGATAAGTCTCATGTGTGGTACTGTGTGAAAGGCTTTAGCAAAGTCTAAAAAAATTACATCCTCCTCCTTACCCTGATCTAGGTTCGTGCTGTTTCAAAGAAGCCTAACAAGTTTGTTTGACATGGTCTATCCTTCACAAATCCATGTTGATTCCTATTAATAACCTTGTTAGCTTCAAAGAACTTTTGTATACTATCCCTTAAAATACCTTCCAGTACTTTCCCCACAATAGATGTAAGGCTTACTGGTCTATAATTTCCCGGATCAGATTTACTTCCCCTTTTGAATATTGGCACAACTTCCGCTATATGCCAATCTTTGGGAACCATGCCTGATGTAACTGTGTCATTGAAGATCAAAAATAGCGGTCTTGCTAGTTCGGAGTGTAGCTCCCTGAGAACCCTTGGGTGAATTCCATCAGGACCAGGTGACTTATTAATCTTAATTTTTTTTAACCGATCACAGACTACTTCCTCGCTTAAATAAGCACTTAGCAGTGGGACATTATTGCTGCTGAGATTAAGTGTTAATTCCCGCATCTGGTCCTCTCTTGTGAATACAGATGAGAAGAATTAATCTAATTTTTCCGCTATGTCCTTTAAAGGGCCTATACTTTCCTTCTTTAATCTTTTGCTGTTGATGTATTTAAAAAACTTTTTTGGGGTTTGATTTGCTATCCCTTGCTATTTGCTTTTCCGTTTCTACTTTAGCCGCTCATTTCTTTTTTTGTATATTTTGTTGCACTCCTTATAATACTGGAATGACTCCGCCTTCCCATCTGATTTGTATTTTTTGAATGCTCTCCTCTTTTTGCTCATTCTTTTTGTTAAGCCACATTGGTTTGGAATTATTACTCCTTCGTTTGCTGCCCATGGGAATAAATTTACAAGTATAGTTATCGAGCAGCATTTTTGATACAACCCATTTCTCAGCAGTATATTTTCCTTGAAACAAAGTTTCCCATTCAGTGTCGCTTAGAGTTTCACGCATCAGTTCAAAGTTTGCTTTGCTAAAGGTTAGAGTCCTAGTTGAGCCTATATAGGGCTGCTTATGAAAACTGATATTGAATATGACCATATTGTGGTCGCTGTTTCCCATGGGCTCACCTACTATAATATTTGATATCAAATCCCCATTGTTTGTTAGTACCAGGTCTAAGATTGCATTGTACCTAGATGGTTCCTTGAATAGTTGAAGTAGTGTTCATTTACTGTGTTTATAACCTATTGTCCCTAACAGTATCACATGAATCATTTTTCCAGTTAATCTCTGGATAGTTAAAATCTCCCATCACTATTACAACACCTAATCCTGACACTTTTTTAATCTGATTTAGTAATAATTCCTCATCAGCCACATTAATACCAGGCGGCTTGTAGCACAGCCCTAATACTATCTTTTTTGCTCCCTTTCCCCCGTTGGCAATTTCTACCCATTAGGTCTCAACAGTATTTGCAGTCCCCTCATGAATATCTTCCCTTATTTCAGGTTTTAAAAATGGCTTTACGTAAAGACATACCCCTCCACCAAGATTGACTGTTGTAAATACCAAATTGTTTCCTTACAAATATTTAAAATGCCCGCTCTAATATATATTGTAGACGCCTGCACATCTTATTACCATTTGCCATGAATGTGCGCTATACATCGCAAAACACTGCATCCCATAAGAGAAAACAATACACCCACATATTATCTGAGTTCCAAAGCTCATTGATGTATATATTTGTTATTAAAAGGATATGTATTCAATATATCACAATGTACAATATACATATAGTTACATGATTACAATTTATACCGTAAGCAGTTAATACATACAGTTACAGGCCAGCGATACAATTACCATATCTTTCTCATATAAATTCGTCCCTCCATATCACTCTCTATCTCTCTGTAAAATCATGCAGGAACTGGTCTAGAAGCACCTCCATCATCGTCTGGGACAAAACAGCAACTCTCTCCTGTGTGTCTCTGTAATGTGTTATCTAGTTTGGGGGAGTGTACAAATCTAGTCTAAGGGAGGGAACTTTCTCATTCATGATGAGTCACTGGTCTGTTCGTATGCAAAGTTCAACCTTGAAGCCATCAAAAGGGGCTGGCCTGAGTTTCCTGTCCATTGTCCTAATAAGAGTGATTTTAGCTTTCATACATTTAATCATAACTATTTGTTGCAATGTCCTACAACTTAATAACAAGTATCAAATGAATCTACACATTAATCTGGTTGCTTTAATACAAAATATGAAAGGTTTATCTTGCTTCGTTCCAATAATACACATACATGACATTACTTCATTATATAATTTTAAATCATTATGATGTCTGGCGCTTGATATTATTATAATTATGTGCTGTATGAAATAAATGTTGAATCCATCTCTGTGGCATGTCCGTGTAAATGCGTGTGTTACCATATATTGCTGTGCTCGCTGCGCGTATTTGCAAGCATAGCGACTTATGTGTGTGGAGTCTGTATGTTCTTTCTATGTAATATTTTTGACTTCGACAGTCCACCCTTTGGCAGTAAACAATAACTGCCATCAATTATTAACATAAGAAAAAAAATATTTCAGACAATAATCGGTGACCTAGACACAAGTATGTATTCATTTTGCAAATCAGACACTTGACTATATTTGGGGAAGACAGGGAGGAGGACAAGACATCCTCTATATGCACTCGGTGGTCACGGGACCACTGGTTGGGTGTGGGACAACATTCAACCTATAGAGTATGCTGGGACAGTGCTTTGGCCTATAATGTCTGATTTGCGACGAACATTTCACACATACATGTACCTACGACTTTGTACAGTGATGTTTGGATTCGATTGAGGTTCTGCTGGGTAGATGAAGAAGACACAAACAAATCGTGAAAGTGACATATAAAATTTTTATGATCTACATATTTCTATCATTTTCTGAACATTGTTTCCATTTCTGGAATGTATGCTAGGTCTGTTTAATAATTGAACAAGGGTTATAAGTAGTGTCCTTCCTAAATAACATGAACCTTTGGAGTTCAGGGAGAGCCACTCATAAACCTTTCTTCCACATATATTAATGAGCTCTTTATCTGCAATGTGTGAATAGCAATTGTCTGATTGTTCCTGATTACCTCCGAACTCCATAACTACTAGACCTTTGATTTTTCTCTGGCTTTAACAAACTGATCGGCTAATCCTGGGATCCTATAAGGAAATTACTCCTTCCTCCAGAACCAGTTCCAGTCCCACACTCGACTTGCAAAAATAGAATGTCCTGAAAAAAAATGTTTGTCAGCGGGAAAGAGAGAAAAGAGAAATAGAACAAAACAACTCTTGTTCATAACAAATCAATTACAATGACTGGTCTTTCTGCAATCCTTTAGTACGCTCAGGTAGTGTTCAACAGTGCCGCCTCTCAGTCTTCACGGAACAGAGTCTCTGGTGACACTTTTGCGATCTCACTCCATTTACGAGTTCCTTCCGGACTACCGACTTTCCTGCAATGGGAATTGTGGACCCAAGTCTCTCTTTCGGCGACTTTTAGTGCTGTCATGCTGGTTAACAAGACTTGGTATGGTCCTTCCCACCTATTAGGCAACCTGAGCATAAGAACAATCACACAGTCTCTTGGTTCACAATCAAGACAGTTAGTATTTGGCATACCAGCAATCAACAGTTTCAAGTTCTTTTATCAAGTTCTCAAATGCTGGCTCATCTCGAGAAAGTACTGTACTGTCACCTCATTGGTGTATTTCTGATCATTGGGGGTCATTCCGAGTTGTTCGCTCTTATTTTTTTTTCGCAACGGAGCGATTAGTCGCTAATGCGCATGCGCAATGTCCGCAGTGCGACTGCACCAAGTAAATTTGCTATGCAGTTAGGTTTTTTACTCACGGCATTATGAGGTTTTTTCTTCGTTCTGGTGATCGTAATGTGATTGACAGGAAGTGGGTGTTTCTGGGCGGAAACTGGACGTTTTATGGGTGTGTGTGAAAAAACGCTACCGTTTCTGGGAAAAACGCGGGAGTGGCTGGAGAAACGGAGGAGTGTCTGGCCGAACGCTGGGTGTGTTTGTGACGTCAAACTAGGAAGGACAAACACTGAACTGATCGCACTGGCAGAGTAAGTCTCGAGCTACTCAGAAACTGCACAGAGAAGTCTTTTCGCAATATTGCGAATCTTTCGTTCGCAATTTTGATAAGCTAAGATTCACTCCCAGTAGGCGGCGGCTTAGCGTGTGCAAAGCTGCTAAAAGCAGCTTGCGAGCGAACAACTCGGAATGACCCCCATTGTGCGGATCAATCATAACATGAGGTTGTCTTCCAAAAACAACAAAAAAGACACAAATACCAAAACAAAAACAAATTTCGAAGAGGGTGATTCGTTAAGTGAAGATCTGGGAGTGGTTCCGATGCTACATAATACTAGTGGCAGTATCTATGATCACAATAGTACAATTTCAAGCTTTGCTCATACTTCTAGGGGTGCCATTATCTACACACAAATTTCTGTGCAATTTTTCTTTGCGGTAAACACAGCAGCATCTGTGGTGGCAGGAAATGCCTCTACCCAGTTTGAGAAAACATCAGTGCACACCAATACATAACAATAATTCCTAAAGGGTGTTAACTGTACGAAGTCGATTTGTATTTCCTGAAAAGATCTGTCTGCAGGAGGGATATGGGATGGCTCTGTTGGTATTACCTTACCAATATTCTTCCTCAAGCAAGTAAGACAGGTCATTGCTTTCTCACCTGCATGAGAAGAAAACCCTGGTGCACTCCAGTAGGCTCTTAAAAGCTTGCACATACCTTCCTTACCCTAGGTGAGTCAGACTATATGCCGCCTCAGCTAGGCTTGGGAGATATTCTCTGGGGGCCACTGGCTTACCGTGTCCACCTCTCCAGAGTCCTGGGGACTCCGAACCATACCCCTTCGACTCCAGACCTCTTTTTCCTGTAGGGAACACAAATTTGTATCTTAATTTGTATCTTAATTTAACTGTTGTGTATTTGCAATGTAGAGCATCATGAGCATAACTCAAAAAAAAGAAAAAACAAAAAAAACCAAAACATCTGTAGAGGAGAGAAAGAAGAAGAAAATGAAAAAGAAAATGTCAGGTTTGCCATTCACCAACAGGCATATCAGGGTCTATACAAAATTTCCCTTCACCAGTATTCTCATCCTTCCTCCACCCTTTGTGCATGACAAGGCACACTGCAGTATTACTGGTGTTATCATGCTGTTGGGATATACTGGGTTCGGGCTGAACTCTGAAGGACCTAGGCATATAGTGTTTGAACTGTAATCGGGTCCATGTATTGTACCACCCTGTGTGAACGCAAAAGATGAAGAGGAAACTGTAGAGAAATAGAATAGAGGTTGGTGACAGATGAGTTTGTAGAGGTGGAGAAGATTTTATAAAAATTTGACAACTGGATTGGGCACTACGGGGAAGTGATTCTCTACTTGGTCTACTCCCCTTAAAATTTTTTTGGTGTTTATTGTATCGCTATTGGGACTATCCCAGCTATCAATCCAGTGTCCTGTCCATCTTAAGTTCATAGGGAACCCGGTATCTGTGAGATAATTTCCTCTACCTGTGATGGACATGAATCTCCAACCATGAAATGCAACATTAGTCTTCATGGGTATCCAACATACTTTGTGCTTCCTGGGCGGGAGCACGCTATATGTATACCATCTCTAACAAAACTCCTGTTAAGTTAATCAGGGGCCATTTCTGCTAGAGAAAGGAGCAAAAGTTTAGAGGCCTCATCAAAAGGGTAAAGTTGCATTTATTCCGTTCTTCCCATTAACTGAATCTGTGTTTTCTATATGGCTTATGATTCCTTACTATATGCCCCTTGGTCCCGTCTATGTGTTTAATAATATGGCTTGTGTTTTCTGTCTATGGGGTCTATATTTCCTATGTGTCCTACTACTCCTACAATCTCTGGCAAAATGCCCTTCCTTCCTACAAGTGTAACATATTATTGACCATTAGGGATCTGGGGTTTGGACTGATGGGTCTTTCCTGTATGTGCTAGTATACTTACCGTCCTCAACCTCTCCACCTGTTGTTCTCTGCGCCTAGCACTATTCTTATGATGTTCAATAGCACACTCTTTAAGATTAGCTACTGTGACCCCTTTCCAATTTTGCAAAAAAGTCTGCACCCTGCCCTCAATGCCTTATTGAGCCCGTCCATTAGCACAGAGACAGCCACCTCCTATTTGCCGAATTAGTGTTTACCAGTGATCTTATCCAGAGGGAGAGTTTTCTATTACTGCAAAAGACAAAAAAAAAAAAAGTTTAACAAGCTTCTAGGTCATGCAAAGTATTTATTCAATCCTTCTCATCCCGTATTAAGGGTCTGTACATGGTCCAACAAACATTTCCTAGCTCATCTTGACTAGGGGCATTACTAGGAATGAATACTTCTTATATGGTAACTGAAAGAAATACCCGGGGGTTACCCTGTCTCTGTCCGCTTTCCTACTGGCAAATACTAATGTGCGGACAGGTTTTTTCTCCATTTCTGACATTACTTTCTTGATTTTTGTTTTATTTTTGGGTTTTTCTATATATGTACACGAATGATACCATACTTACCAGTTCAACTGGTCTCAGCCACTTCCCTTTTACTGGTTGGATACTCCTCTGAGTGCATGAGAAATGGCTGAAAACAATCAGGTCACCTTCTCCTCCTAAATAAACTTCAACATTCATTAGTACATCTACATAAGGCGGTGTACTTGCATTCTCTTTTTTTCTTCCTACTTGTTTATTGTTGCTACAAGTTCAAACAGTTCTTATATTTCCATTCTTGTCTTATATGACTTTTGTTCGACCTACCACCTGCAATACCTTGGGATCAAACTCACCAACCCCTCTTGCTGCCACAGGTTTAAACAATTTGTATGTCTGACCCTTTGTTTTCTGGATTTTATCAGACATATTTTAATACCTACATTCAACAGTACCTCTGGTTCAAAGCTGCCCACCCTAGGGAATGATACCCTATCGTTGTCAGTCATACGTACCCATTCGTCACAGTAAACTTCAGCGTGTGGACCATATTTTCCACACATAATAAACCTTGCAGACCCTCTCGGCTGCAATTCTGACCTTCTCGGTCCCGAGTCTGACCTTCTCGGTCCCAACTCTTCTGCCTAAACCCTGGCTACCATATGTCCCTTAGTTGAGCAACTGGCTCCCATAATTTGTGGGTCTTGCCTTCTCAGCTAATCCCACAAATACCAAAATACTCAATATAAGGCAACGGTGAAAGTTCTCGGAGGGCTTCCACCCACTCTCGCCCACGTTGGCCGGTACTACCATATACTGTCGATAGCGAAGGCGATGTACCCAACTTAGGGCTCCTATCAGACCTTACAGCACTGTAATTTCTTTCGGTGGAGGTTCTGTTGGAATATTTTCCTGAGAGAGGCAGCGAAAAATTCCTTTTCGGTATCTTTCAACTGGAATTGTTTGTAGGGTGAGAAACAGAGAAATTAGATAACTATCCTTCACCCTTTCCAGTGGAAGCCCACCAGGGAGATTTCCTGACATTATCAAAGAAAAACCCCTTTGTCTATACAATCACGTCTGCGTATGCTTTTCCACAGCGCATATAACACAATGGTATCACGTTGTGCTGTGCAGAACACACGGACATGCGATGCAATAGCACAGCCTATAGATACTAGTTATCTATATGCCCTATGAATGCTGTAGACCACCTAGCCTAGACCACTCCAGATCACCTAGTTGTATGGGACACCTAGACCACTTCAGATCACTTAGACCACTTAGTTCTAATCACGCAAGGTAGCGAACCCTACGCCACCGGGCCTCTACTAACCCAGTGTTACCACTCCAGCCACTTAGACCACTTCAGTTCCTGGGTTCAGCTCCACACGCTCCGCTTTCACTCACTCAAATACGCTTTGTTTTTCTGTACAGAAAATTTTCACTCGTTCTGATCGGCAGCTTTACCCGCAGAGGCAATACAGTTTTTAAACTAAATTTAGAGTAACCTGCTTTTGAAATCGGATAGTTATGTGCTATGGTATTAAATGACTACTATCCCACCTTAATTGAACAAATATCGTGTGGTTTTATTATGGGCACACAACCCTACGCAAGCTTGCGTAATTACGCAACCATGTGTACCCCTATGCCACGTGTGCGGCCTTGCGCCACGTGCACGTTTTTGTACGATGTCCTCACGTTCTGTACTACGTGTACCAATGTGCATACGCAATAAAACAAATCACACAACTCTATAAATGTGAGCAATACTAACTATAATCGCTCACTTAACACAACACCCAGTTTTTTTCTTAACAACCAGGCCAGAACTGCGTTTCATATCTATAATTACTCCCTTAAATACATTTATTTCAAATTTACCTATATAGCAACAAATGTATCCGATTTCACACAGATCTATAATGACTGCAATAATCTATAATTTAAATGATATGATTTAGATTGGATAGCTATCTTGCAGAACATACACTGATATAAATATACACATAATTATAATAATAATATTATATATATGTATCATTCACTGGCCTTCTATGTGACACCTTGCCTCTTATTTGTATATCAAAGCTATGTGCTTTTCACTGCTAAAAAAAAGCAGTTACACAGGTTAATTTGCATTTCAATGGCTATCCTCCCTAGTAATCAGATTCTACAAGTCTTGGAAGGAAAAAAAACCAAAACCAAAACTCTTTCTTCCCTTTTTCTATCTGTGTGCAACCCCCCACTTGATGTAAAGTAATTACGTACAGACAAGAAGGAAAGAAAAAAAAAACTTATCTCACCATTTACTCTCACTAGGCCCAATTGAAACTATTTGTAATTGACTATGGCATGGGTTAAATAAATGCATTGGTAACTCATAAATGGTGCTTGATGTGACAAAGGAAACTGATTGTTCTGAGCAGACTGAAAATCAGCTATTTAGAAAGTGACATTCCTAAAATGGCCACTGCTCCTCGCCCTTCCACATCCATGAGGTTTACACAAGATGGTGGACAGGCCATGTGGTTAGTCCAAAATGGAGGACAGACCATGCGGCTTCCTTTGTCACAAAGAAATCTCAAATTGCACAAGCACCAGAAGTTATTTTAGGCCTGAGTTTAAAAAAAAAACTATATCAAGGCTATGCAGCAACTTTTAAATGTACTTTTAAATCTACTTAACAGATAAACAATCCAATCTGAATCAAACACAATATGACTTATTTGAACTTTGTTTTGCAACAATAAAAATACGCTTTAGCATCTAAAATATTATGAGAAACACATTGTCCCTTGAATTTTCATATCATTGGCTTACTGATAACACAACAGAACACATGGATATGATTTTCTCAGCATCACAATGCGTCCACCACAAGCTGAGCGACCACAGCGTCACGTTTGTAATGTACAGTGCATCATTAAGACCATGATATCCCGGACGGGCCCCCATCTGTAAATTCCAAATTGTACTTTCCTTACAAATATTTAAAATGCCCGCTCTAATATATATTGTAGACACCTGCACGTCTTATTACCATTTGCCATGAATGTGCGCTATACATCGCAAAACACTGCATCCCATAAGAGAAAACAATACAGCCACACATTATCTGAGTTCCAAAGCTCATTGATGTATATATTTGTTATTAAAAGGATATGTATTCAACATATCACAATGTACAATATACACCTAATCCTGCCGCTTTTTTAATCTGATTTAGTAACAATTCCTCATCAGCCACATTAATACCAGGCGGCTTGTAGCATAGCCCTAATACTATCTTTTTTGCTCCCTTTCCCCCGTTGGCAATTTCTACCCATAAGGTCTCAACAGTATTTGCAGTCCCCTCGTGAATATCTTCCCTTATTTCAGGTTTTAAAAATGGCTTTACGTAAAGACATACCCCTCCACCAAGATTGACTGTTGTAAATACCAAATTGTTTCCTTACAAATATTTAAAATGCCCGCTCTAATATATATTGTAAACGCCTGCACATCTTATTACCATTTGCCATGAATGTGCGCTATACATCGCAAAACACTGCATCCCATAAGAGAAGGCAATACATCCACACATTATCTGAGTTCCAAAGCTCGTTGATGTATATATTTGTTATTAAAAGGATATGTATTCAATATATCACAATGTACAATATACATATAGTTACATGATTACAATTTATACCGTAAGCAGTTAATACATACAGTTACAGGCCAGCGATACAATTACCATATCTTTCTCATATAAATTCGTCCCTCCATATCACTCTCTATCTCTCTGTAAAATCATGCAGGAACTGGTCTAGAAGCACCTCCATCATCGTCTGGCACAAAACAGCAACCCTCTCCTGTGTGTCTCTGTAATGTGTTATCTAGTTTGGGGGAGTGTACAAATCTAGTCTAAGGGAGGGAACTTTCTCATTCATGATGAGTTACTGGTCTGTTCGTTTGCAAAGTTCAGCCTTGAAGCCATCAAAAGGGGCTGGCCTGAGTTTCCTGTCCATTGTCCTAATAAGAGGGATTTTTAGCTTTCATACATTTAATCATAACTATTTGTTGCAATGTCCTACAACTTAATAACAAGTATCAAATGAATCTACACATTAATCTGGTTGCTTTAATACCAAATATGACAGGTCTATCTTGCTTCATTCCAATAATACACATACATGACATTACTTCATTATATAATGTTAAATCATTATGATGTCTGGCGCTTGATATTATTATAATTACGTGCTGTATGAAATAAGTGTTGAATCCATCTCTGTGGCATGTCCGTGTAAATGCGTGTGTTACCATATATTGCTGTGCTCGCATATATTGCTGTGCTTGTTGCAATGTCCTACAACTTAATAACAAGTATCAAATGAATCTATACATTAATCTGGTTGCTTTAATACCAAATATGACAGGTCTATCTTGCTTCATTCCAATAATACACATACATGACATTTCTTCATTATATAATTTTAAATCATTATGATGTCTGGCGCTTGATATTATTATAATTATGTGCTGTATGAAATAAGTGTTGAATCCATCTCTGTAGCATGTCCGTGTAAATGCGTGTGTTACCATATATTGCTTTGCTCGCTGCGCGTATTTGCAAGCATAGCGACTTATATGTGTGGAGTCTGTATGTTCTTTCTATGTAATATTTTTGACTTCGACACTGTCCAATCATGAGATTCGTCCCACCAAGTTTCAGTAATGCCTATAATATCATACTGTTTGTTGCAAGGACTTCCGATTCCCCCTATTCTCCCAGTAAGGCTTCTAGCATTTACATACATACATTTAAGGTAAGTATTCCCTCTTACGCTATAGAAATTATTTTCAATATGCAGTATTGATGATCTGTAATCATCGTTAGTTAGGGTTTTTTCAATACCCTTGCTAATAACCTCATTAATACTCCTGCCCGCTGCTCTTTCCCTGCCCCCTTCTCCACCCCCAATTAAGTCACTACCTCCATCCTTTCTATTCTCACTGCTTGACCCGTAGTTTCTAACTAAACCCTTTCCCCAGGCACCTAGTTTAAAATCTCCAACCCTCTAACCATCCTTCCCCTCAACACTGCTGCCTCCTCCTCATTCAGGTGCAATCCATCGCGTCTAAAAAGATGGCGCCTGACTGAGAAGTCCACCCAGTGTTCCAGGAACACAAACCCCTCTTTCCTACACCAGGCTCTAAGCCACACATTTACCTCCCTTATCTCCCTCTGTCTTCCTGGGCTAGCGTGTGGCACAGGTAATATTTCAGAGAATATTACCCTAGATGTCCTTGCCTTTAATTTCTGGCCTAATTCCCTATAATCTTTCATTAGGATATCCCACCTTCCACTAACTTTGTCATTGATGCCACGTGCACCAATACCGCCGGGCATTCCCAGCCCGTCCCAATAATCTTTCTACCCGGTCCACGATGTGCCATACCCCGAGCACCCGGGAGACAAAAGCCTATATGGTGATCACGGTCCCGGTATCAGATTGCCCTATCTGTCTTCCTGATGATAGAATCCCCCACCACCACAATCTGCCTAGGTACCTCTGTAGCTTTCATCCCATCTGTGCCGGAGGGACCGCTCCTCCGGTTGCTAGAGGAAACAGTCTCCTCCAGCTCTGTCATTTCCTCACTACCATCCATTGAAGCTTCGTCCAATCGGGAAAATTTATTTGGCAGATCGGATATGTCCTACCTCCCCCTCTTCTTCTTCCTTATAACCGTGACCCAGTTGCCTACCTGGCTGTCTTCGTCTTCCTCTACTGGTGACTTCTCGTGCAACTTCTCCACCATTCTATCTAAGCTCTGCTCAAGATTGTGAATATCCCTCAGTCGCGTAACGGTTTGCTCTAGATCAGTTACCTGATCTTCCAGGGCAACCGTTCGCACACACCTCACGCAGATGTACTCACACTGGGGCGATTGCTCCAGGTGCGCATACATCTTGCACGACATGCACTGATTGAGACTCTCAATCATGGCCCCACCAATTTGTTTGACAACTCTACCTTCCTATTACCTTCCTAAAAACAGTACAAACAGAACAATCTGTGCAATACGGTACTATACTGTGGCCTAGCTATGAAGAGAAACAATAATCACAACAGAACAGTAAATGCTAATTCAATCAAGGACAGGGGAGAGAGAAAAGAAGAAAAACAGTCACTTATACAATAAAGTACAATAAAGTAGGAAAGCTAATACTTATCCGTAGGGGCCCTCTCTTGTGGTACCGCTTCACCTACTTCCTTCTCCCTTCTCCAGGTTTACTTCACTTGCAGAATTTACTTCAAGTCCAGATTCGCCACCGTCCTGCACCCGATTAACACACTGTCCCGGGTCCTTGCCCCTCCGCCCTGCACCTTCTCGCTCCATCCTGCACCTACCCGCTCCGTCCTGCACCTTTCTCTCATGCTCCTGGCACCTGCACCCTGCAGCTGGCACTTGCTCTCCTGCTCCCGGCACTTTTTCCTTTCTGCTCTGAATCACACGCACCCCTCTTCACTTACGGTTCCGGTCCTCGCTTACAGCAGCATCTCCGTGTCTCAGCACAGCTCTCATAAGTAATAGATTACAGTGACATCCTCAATCTCAATATCAGCAAGTGGACTGGCGGTGCCCCTCCCAGCACTTGCAGAGGGTGTGCAAATGGTGGTAGGAGCCTCCTCTTCCCATACAGTGTTGTGAAGGTCAGGCCTAGACATCGCAACCAAGGACAGTGCCAGCACCCCTGTATTTTCACAACTTCCCTGTATTTTTACAGCATACAAGACAAGGCCAGTATACATTTATTTTCACAGCACCCCTGTATTTTACAGCATACAGAGCCAGCAAACTTTTATTTTAACAGCAGCACCCCTGTATTTTTACAGCATACAGGACCAGTGTACTTTTATTTTAACAACAGCACCCATGTATGTTTACAGCATAAAGGACCAGTGTACTTTTATTTTAACAGCACCCCTGTATTTTTACAGCATACAGGACCAGTGCACTTTTATTTTAACAACAGCCCCCCTGTATTTTTACATCATACAGGACCAGTGTACTTGTATTTTAACAACAGCACCCCTGTATTTTTACAGCAAACAGGACCAGTGCACTTTTATTTTAACAGCAGCACCACTGTATTTTTACAGCATACAGATCCAGTGTACATTGATTTTCACTGCCCCCCAGATTTTTCACAGCATACAAGACAGGGCCAGTGTACATTTATTTTACTGCACCCCAGAATTTTTACAGCATACAAGACAGGGCCAGTGTACTTTTATTTTGCTGCACCCCAGAATTTGTACAGCATACAAGAGAGGGTCAGTGCATATTTATTTTTCTGCACCCTTGAATTGTTACAGCATACAAGACAGGGCCAGTGTAAATTTATTTTACTGAACCCCTGAATTTTTAGAGCATACTTGACAGGGCCACTGTACATTTATTTTACTGCACCCCAGAATTTTTACAGCATTTAAGACAGGGCCATTGTACTTTTATTTTAACAACAGCATCCCTGAATTTTTACAGCATTCAGGACCAGTGTACTTTTATTTTAACAACAGCAGCCCTGTATTTTTACAGCATACAAGACAGGGCCAGTGTACATTTATTTTACTGCACCCCTGAATATTTACAGCATACAAGACAGTGCCAGTGTACATTTATTCTATTGCACCCCTGATTTTTTACAGCATACAAAACAGGGCCAGTGTACATTTCTACTGCACCACTGAATTTTTACAGCATAGAAGACAGGGCCAGTGTACATTTATTTTACTGCACCCCAGAATTTTTACAGCATATAAGATAGGGCCAGTGTACTTTTATTTTAACAACAGCACCCCTGAATTTTTACAGGATACAAGACCAGTGTACTTTTATTTTAACAACAGCACCCCTGTATTTTTTACAGCATACAAGACAGGGCCAGTGTACATTTATTTTACTGCACCCCTGAATATTTACAGCATACACGACAGGGCCAGTGTACATTTATTCTACTGCACCCCTGATTTTTTGCAGCATACAAGACAGGGCCAGTGTACATTTCTACTGCACCCCTGAATTTTTACAGCATAGAAGACAGGGCCAGTGTACATTTATTTTACTGCACCCCAGAATTTTTACAACATATAAGATAGGGCAGTGTACTTTTATTTTAACAACAGCACCCCTGTATTTTTACAGCTTTCAAGACAGGGCCAGTGTACACTTATTTTACTGCACCCCTGAATATTTACAAGACAGGGCCAGTGTACATTTATTCTACTGCATCCCTGAATTTTTACAGCATACAAGAGAGGGCCAGTGTACATTTATTTTACTGCACCCCAGAATTTTTACAGCTAGCACCCCTGTATTTTCACAGCATACAGGAGGACAGAGCCCCTGCCCCCTGTACAACACAACCCTGTGCAACACCCATGTACAGCTGCAGCATCCCTAACAGCACATGGAACACTGGTGACAGCCAAGACAGCACCCCTAACATCACAGTGACAGGACAGCACCCCTAACAGCACCCCTAGAGAGCACATGCTGACCCCACCTGACACCACCACCCACAGAGAGAGACAGAGGTCTGTCTCCCTCACTCTCCAAGTCCAGAGTCCGGTGACGCGCAGCTGTTTATATGGAATCCAAAACTTGCAAGAATCCGACCGCGGGATGATGATGTTTTGCTTCGTTCTGGTTTCCGAGTCTGGTGGTAAGTCCCGAGCCAGACTCGGATCCGGGCTCAGAGCATGACATTTGGGTGGGTTCGGTTCTCTGGGAACCGAACCTGCTCATCTCTACTCATTTCTATCTATTCTCCCATGCAATTATCCAACTGCATGCAGTTACAGCAAAGGAAAAGAAACCTTACTGTGGTCCCTGGTTAAAAGCATTGGTATGTGAGATTTCTGCATCCCTATCACTAGAGCTAGAGATCAGTCTGAATTCAGGTTTACCTCTGGCTGTGCATAGCCTACAGTTACAGCGACATGCCCTCACTATATTTAGCCTATGTATTGCACCGTTACCAGCCACTTACGCCCCTTCAATTGAAGATGGGACTGAAGGGGAGATTTATTAAAGCTTGGAGATAAAGTGGAGAGAAATAAAGTATCAACCAATCATCTCCAATCACAGCCTGTAACATGACAAGACCTGATTGGTTAGTCCTCCCAGCTTTGATCATTCTCCCTGTTATGGTGCCCATACACTTATGAGATAATTGGTGTTAACCTTCGATTTCAACTGGATCTGTGAGAGAAATCAAAGGATTGTATGCATATTTTAGGTACCTTGCGACGCGATACGTGGGCACGCCGGTCGAATCTCGTGTCTCAAGATAGTATGTGCTGCACTTAAAATTTATTGAATCGCAGTGCGATCACATATGTTTTAAAAACACATGCTATATATGCACTGCGATGCGTGATGGAAACCCACTGGGAGCAGACGGAGGTTGCTCCCACTCGGTGGTGACGTGCCCATCACGTGATTACCATGCGATCTATCGCATGATCACATGGTAATCACTTTGGCAGTTCAGGTGCGATTTCAACTTACATACTCTATCTACATAACAGAAAATTTGTTTCTGAGGTGAGTACATTATTTCTATGTAACAAAACTGCAGGGAATTCAAGGTAGGGCTGAGCATGATGTTACTTTCATTCATGGTATTTGAAATATTCTGATGCATTTATTTGTCCTGATAACTATTAGGACTCATATACATGGGCAATGAAGAATAACATCTATTCATACCTGATGCAAGTTGCACAGACACACACGTTTTCGGGTAGTCCGCCGCACCCATGAAACAGTAGACAAATCTCCTGTATCCCACTCACTTCCTAGTGAAGCAGGCAGGATGAGGAAAATGTAACAGAATTTGCGGTGGACGGGGTGGAGCTAAGTGACATAAATTGCTGCATTTTTTGGCTATATGCCGCACTTACAGTACTGCAGAACCTACTGATTGTTGTTCACAGCCCCGTTCACAGCCCCATCCACAGCGTGTCCAGTGTGAGATCAGGCTACGAGGGAGGCGAGTTTAGGTACTATTGCTGCATTTACTCGTATATGCTGTTGCAACGGCAACTTGCCCCCTTTGCTCCTAACTGAATTGATCCCAATGTGTGTTCTTTAAATATCTCCCCACAGTACAGTGTTCAATGTATTTAATGAGCTCCCTCATTATATGGAATGGTAGTTAACAGGCAACTGTGAAATTTGTTATGTATAAAGTTAATATGTATACAAGTCCATTTGCTTACATCATTTTTTAAACTTTATTTTCATTTTAGAGCACTATTACCTGACTTCAAAGATCGAGTTTGTGCATATAATAGTAGCATGTTCTTTGTAAGCATCATTGCACAGAATATGACTTCTCTAAAAATGTATTTTTAACAGGTTTTAATGTATTTTCTGAATGACAATAATTTATGTACAAGAAGCTCAATGTCTTTTGTAAAAATGAATACATTTTTAATTTTACTACGTTCACTTCATTTACGTTATTGCCATCTACTGAAATCATTGGCAGACATGTTTAATACAGTTATTGGCCATTTTCCCATTTATGCACATCTTAAAATGTGATTAGACATGATCTTTATGCTCCTAGTCAACCCCATACTTGCCTACTCTCCCAGAATGGCCGAGAAGCTACCAAAGATCAGGTGGCACTCCTGGCCACCCGGAAAAATTGTAAGTGTCCCAGGCAGCAGCCAAGCCCCCGCACCCCCAGGAGCAGCTCACATATGTCCCCCGCAGCGGTGGTGCTGATGATGCAATTTGCAATGAATCGCATCATTGTTGCCCCACCTCCTGTCCCAGTATGCCGGTAATCTCAGCATAGATTAGTGGGACGGGGCCATGATGATGCAGTCTCGCAGCCATGCCCCCGCTTCGCCCCAAAGAGGATCATATTTTACCCTGTCATGGTCCCTGTGCTGTGTAAGGTCCCTGCTGAGTTGACCTGGCTGCCTCCTCCCGGAGTTGACAGCCAGAATGTTGCAAGTTTGGTCAACCCACAGTATTTAATTACCTCTATTCACTAGATGGAGCATAAATATATCAAGCATAATGCATTTATATTCTCTTCAAATCAGTCTTGTTTAGATGATGAAATCCTAAAGAAATTGCTTTATTCCAATATTTATTTATTTATTTTTTAATTGTTTAATGTCAATATTTTTGCTATAGAAATGTATCCACTTTTTGTGATGGTGCTAATATGTCTTGTCAAGCTCACCTTTCACTACACATGCAATTTTGTATTTTTGCTTCTAAAATTCTCATGTCCATATTTCCCCCAGGTCATTCCACCTCAACTGATCCATTTTTTATTACTTTTTTTTTTACCTTACCTTATGTTTCCAATTTTTTTTATTGCACTCTGTATAGTAAATGGAATATCAAAGCTGTCTATAAATTTTGAATTTTAAATTTTTAGTACATGTCATCTTTGATTTATAAGTGTTTGAAAATGTCAAAAAACCACAAATTATGGCATTTTCTGAGGCCAGGATTGAGATTTTAAAAAGAAAAAAAATGTAAGAAACAAAAATTGCTCAGAACATGACAGACTTTAATTTGATATAGTACAGGACTACATTTAAGACACATAAATATTTCAAGGTCACAGGTTTAAACATTTAAAAAACAGAATTCTAAAACAACTAATGGTTTCCAATTTTTTTTTTTTTTTATTTCTTCAGGTTTTAACATTGTCCATCTCAAGTAGGAATCTCAATGGAATGTTATTTTTTTGTGGTCATTTTTGTTTATTATAACATGAAATTTCTGATATTGCGCTAGATTGCACTCAAATATATAAGATAAAAAAGGTGGCATTTATTTGAAGTGCGTATTATTTTCTTAATCTAGGCAGGTTTCTTTTCTTTCTTTTTTTTTCTTCATAAATTGGTTTCATTAACAGTCTTGTACCTTGGAGACAGCAGCAGAGTGTCTTATAAATAAGTTAGGAATTTTTCTGTATGAAATTGATAAAAATAAATACATAATAAACTATTTATGTAACATTATAAATCAGAGTAAATTGTTTTGACAAATTTAAATTCAGAAAGATCCAGGCTTCTGTATTTGCTAGGGACATGGCATTGTGTGCATTAAGAACTCAGTGATTTGGAAAAATGGAGGCATTGACCCAAGCAACCTATCACATTCCAGACATCATTTATCTAGTATGGTCTAGAAAATGACAAGAAAATATCAACCCTAGCCTGAGAAAATTAGTTTTTTTGATGCTCAGTAATACCAAAATTTTAATTTTTTTTACATTTTAAACCCTTATAACTCAAAAAATACATGTAATAATGAAAAAATAAAAACATATGTGTATATATATATATATATATATATATTTATTTGGCACTCTCTTGCAATATTGTATGTGTAAAGAATAAAAGTAACTGGCAAGGACATTTTTATTGGATTGCTTGGCATAGCATGACCACTCCCAGAGCTCCACTGTCAATCTTACTGAGATTGTTTTACCCTGTTAATTCTCATTGTCATTTTGGTTTATGACTTTGTGACAAACATTATGTGTGATGTGATTGGGGTTGGGTATGACATCATAAGCCATGACCAAGTCTGTAAAGTACCTTTCATATGATAATGAACTTGCAAACAGATGACAGGTGCTAAGCTGCCCAGAAACCATGAGTGTTGTATAAGGGGGGAGATGCAGCAAGTGCAAAAACACGACTAAACTTCCAAAAATGCAGTTTCTGGAGGTTTGGCCACGTACCATATTAACACCAAACACCAGAATGCGATAGATTCTGGTGCTTGGATGCTGTAGATGGCATTGTCCTATGGAAGCCTATGGGCTTCAATCACACAGCCCATTCTGAGAGAGTTCCAACCGAATCCCTTCCACGGTGTCTAGATGTCCAGTAGGGAAAGCTGTGTTGTGGTATAAAACTGGACCCAGGAGTCTATATGGATATTGTTGAAGAGGAGTTGTTGAGCTGTAAGGAAGCATTGAGAAGAAATCACTGAGAGGGCTAAACGCATAAACATAGTAAACAAAGCAATTATGCATTCTAAGGATAGGTGCAAGTGAAAATAATGGCTATGGAAGGAAATGAACAATTGCAGCACAAATGACAACACAAACAATGGTAAATTTGAAAAAAGTAGTCAAGATAATATAAGATTAAAAGTACAATTATAAAAATAGTTTATAATAATTATAATATTCCACAAAACATATTTAAAAAACAAATTTCCAGTAAAGATGCCCAATCCTCGTAAAGCAGTTTGTTTTAAGTAAAGTTCACTAAGGAAATGTAGGAATTTAAAAAAACTACGAGGTGCAAAGTGCACTATTGTCAGTTTCTAGCAAAGTAACAGAATTTATAAATGCTAACAGTCCCAATTTCCTATGAACAGTCCCAATTTTCAGTGGTCAACATGAAAGCGTCCTCCCTAGAAAAAAAAACATTGTCTCAACCATTAGACTTGTATAGGTCTCACCAACAATATATTACCATTGGCACAGTGTGTTCGATACCTTCAAACTAGAGATGAGCGAGTTTGGTTCCTCGGGATCCAAACCCCCCCGAACTTCACCTATTTTACACGGTTCCGAGGCAGCCTCGGATATTCCCGCCTTGCTTGGTTAACCAGAAGGCGCCCAAACGTCATCATCCCGCTGTCGGATTCTCGCAAGATTCGTATTCTATATAAGGAGCCGCGCGTCGCCGCCATTTTCACTCGTGCTTTGGAGATTGAACGGAGAGGACGTGGCTGCGTTCTCTCCCTGAAAAACTCCGTAATCTGTGCTCAGTGTGCTGAAAATGCAAGGAAGATGAAATATCACAGCAGTCATCCTGCTGCAAAGTGGATAACTCAGGTCTTGGCAGCTGCGGTGGTGTTAAACGTGTGTCCGGTAAAAAGAGTCACCAGTGTCCTAAAAAATGCAGTTGTACCCAATGTCCACTTAACCACGGACATGTGGACAAGTGGAGCAGGGCAGATTTAGGACTATATGACTGTGACAGCCCACTGGGTAGATGTATTGCCTCCCGCAGCAAGAACAGCAGCGGCGGCACCAGTAGCAGCATGTCGCAAACGCCAACTCGTTCCTAAGCAGGCTACGCTTTGTATCACCGCTTTCCATAAGAGGCACACAGCTGACAACCTCTTACGGAAACTGAGGAACATCATCGCAGAATGGCTACCCCAATTGGACTCTCCTGGTGATTTGTGACATCGGACAACGCCACCAATATTGTGCGTGCATTACATGTGGGCAAATTCCAGCCGTCCCATGTTTTGCACATACATTGAATTTGGTGGTGCAGAATTTTTTAAAAAAATGACAGGGGCATGCAAGAGATGCTGTCGGTGGCCTGAAGAATTGTGGGTCACTTTCGGCATTCAGCCACCGCGTGCCGAAGACTGGAGCACCAGCAAACACTCCTGAACCTGCCCCGCCATCAGCTGAAGCAAGAGGTGGTAACGAGGTGGAATTCAACCTTCTATATGCTTCAGAGGATGGAGGAGCAGCAAAAGGCCATTCAAGCCTATACATCTACCTACGATATAGGCAAAGGAGGGGGAATGCACCTGACTCAAGCGCAGTGGAGAATGATTTCAACGTTGTGCAAGGTTCTGCAACCCTTTGAACTTGCCACACGTGAAGTCAGTTCAGACACTGCCAGCCTGAGTCAGGTCATACCCCTCATCAGGCTTTTGCAGAAGAAGCTGGAGAGATTGAAGGAGGAGCTAAAATGGAGCGATTCCGCTAGGCATGTGGGACTTGTGGATGGAGCCCTTCATTCGCTTAACCAGGATTCACGGGTGGTCAATCTGTTGAAATCAGAGCACTACATTTTGACCAGATGTTCAAAGACCTGCTGGTGAGACACTTGTCAAGTCAAGCGGAACGTGACCCGCCAACATCTCCTCCTTCACATTCTCCCGCAACTGGGGGTGCGAGTAAAAGGCTAAGAATTCTGAGCCCACCCGCTGGCGGTGATGCAGGGCAGTCTGGAGCGAGTGCTGACATCTGGTCCGGACTGAAGGACCTGCCAACAATTACTGACATGTCGTCTACTGTCACTGCATATGATTCTGTCACCATTGAAAGAATGGTGGAGGATTATATGATTGACCGCATCCAAATAGTCACGTCAGGACTACTGGCAGGAAAAAGAGGCAATTTGGAGGCCCTTGCACAAACTGGCTTTATTTTACGTAAGTTGCCCCCCCTCCAGTGTGTACTCCGAAAGAGTGTTTAGTGCAGCCGGTCACCTTGTCAGCAATCTGCGTACGAGGTTACTTCCAGAAAATGTGGAGAAGATGATGTTCATCAAAATGAATTATAAACAATTCCTCCGTGGAGTCATTCACCAGCAATTGCCTCCAGAAAGTACACAGGGACCTGAGATGGTGGATTCCAGTGGGGACGAATTAATAATCTGTGAGGAGGGGGATGTACACAGTGAAAGGGGCGAGGAATCGGATGATGAGGAGGAGGTGGACATCTTGCCTCTGTAGAGCCAGTTTGTGCAAGGAGAGATTGATTGCTTCTTTTTTGGTGGGGGCCCAAACGAACCAGTCATTTCAGACACAGTCGTGTGGCAGACCCTGTCACTGAAATTATGGGTTTGTTAAAGTGTGCATGTCCTGTTTATACAACATAAGGGTGGGTGGGAGGGCCCAAGGAACATTCCATCTTGCACCTCTTTTTTTTAATCTCTGCATCATGTGATGTTTGGGGATAATTTTTTTTAGTGCCATCCTGTCTGACACTGCAGTGCCACTCCTAGATGGGCCAGGTGTTTGTCCCGGCTACTTGGGTCGCTTAGCTTAGTCATCCAGCAACCTTGGTGCAAATTTTTAGGACTAAAAATAATATTGTGACGTGTGAGGTGTTCAGAATCAACTGGAATGACTGGAAATGATGGTTATTGAGGTTAATAATACTATGGGATCAAAATTACCCCCAAATTCTATGATTTAAGCTGTTTTTGAGGGGTTTTTGAAAAAAAAACACCCGAATCAAAAAACACAACCGAATCTGGCAAAAAATCTTCAGGGAGGTTTTGCCAAAACGCGTCCGAATCCAAAACACGGCCGCGGAACCGAATCCAAAACCAAAACACAAAACCCGAAAAATGTCCGGTGCACATCTCTACTTCAAACCAAGGGAAAATAAAAGCAGTTGGCTATAAAGAAAAAAGAAAAGAAATTAACTCTACAGAACAAGGGCCCTCATTCCGAATTGTTCGCTCGCTAGCAGATTTTAGCAGCATTGCACACGCTAGGCCGCCCCCTTCTGGGAGTGTATCTTAGCATAGCAGAATTGCAAACGAAAGATTAGCAGAATTGCGAATAGAAAATTCTTAGCAGTTTCTGAGTAACTCGAGACTTACTCCTACACTGCGATCAGCTCAGCCCGTTTCGTTCCTGGTTTGACGTCACAAACACGCCCTGCGTTCGGCCAGCCACTCCCCCGTTTCTCCAGACACTCCCGCGTTTTATCCTGGCACGCCTGCGTTTTTCCGCACACTCCCAGAAAACGGTCAGTTTCCGCCCAGAAACACCCACTTCCTGTCAATCACACTCCGATCACTACAACAATGAAAATTCTTCGTTTGGACGTGAGTAAATCTACTAAGTTTTGTGCTAAAATACGAAAATGCGAAATTCGGCAACGAGCGAACAACTCGGAATCACCCCCAATATTGTGAATTTGAAAATCGCTCCAGACGTAACAATATTAGGATTGTCGGCTTGCCTGTATCATTGAAAGGGCCCTCACTGGAGCATTTTGTGAACCACACTTTGCCACAACTACTGGGCATACAAGAGCTCTGTAAAGATATGATAATAGAAAGGGTTCACAGACTCGGGCCGTCGCCACGTCCCAATGACTCACGCCCTAGAGTCACAATCTTTAAATGTCCGAGCTATGCCCATAAATTGGAAATATGGAGAGCCTCCAGGAAGCAACCCGTCCTTAAATGGGAGGGTAAGAATTTACGGCTATTCCAAGATTACTCGGCTGAGCTAACAAAAGCTCGTAGAGCTTTCTCACCTATATGCACCCGTCTAATAGCTGACAAGCGGAAGTTTGCTCTGATCTACCCAGCCAAGCTGCGCCTGTTTGAAAAAGACAGACATTATGATTTCTTGTCACCTGCTGATGCTGATGACTTTCTGTGTGCCAAAGGCCCATCCTCAGATCTCGATATCACTGATTCCACTTAATGTACCTTATTATTGCTCTTTCTCATAAGCATGAACGTTCGGTCACTGCTTAGCTTTATTAATCCTCTCAAATTCTGGCTTATCTTCTTGCAGGGCCGGCCCAAGCCTAAATTTTTTAGTAAGCGAATATAGATTTTGGCGCCCCCCATGGATGATGGAAAATATTATACACACAAAAGCTTAAAGCGCATTAAGCGAAATATGGGTGAAATCAACTGCCTACCACAAAGTTAAAACTTAAAGGGCAAAACCGCTAAATAAGTGTTTTCTAATTAATCTAACTTTTAAAAATTGGGGTCCTACCTGTCCTTTTCTGGGTCCCATTGGAATGAAGGTTCATATTAATCTTATTAATTATTCAGATATAAAAACAGACTTGACTTGGACACTACAAAACTGTTGCAAGGGGGAGGAGGGGGTGACAGTGCTGCTGGGCTGTGTAGCATACAGGACACTCTGCACCAGAGCTGTAGACATTTCGGTGCCCTTTTCGAAGAAAGTAAATTGGTGTTCCTCCTCCCATATTTGAATTCAAGGACAGTGCGCGCCGAAGGCGCGCACCAAAAATTTAGGAACGTGGCTTCATGGGGAAAGAGCATGGCCACATAATAGTACCAATTCACATTACACCACACAGGTAGAGCACGTTATATACATTGCGCCAGGTAGAGCACATTACACACATTGCAACAGATAGAGAACGTTATACACATTACACCAGGTAGAGCATGGTACACACATTGCACCAGGTAGAGCACGTTATACACATTACACCACACAGGTAGAGCACGTTATACACATTACACCAGGTAGAGCATGTTACACACATTGCACCAGGTAGAGCACGTTTTACACATTGCACCAGGTAGACCACGTTACACACATTGCACCAGGTAGACCACGATACACACATTGCACCAGGTAGACCACGTTACACACATTGCACCAGGTAGAACATATATATATATATATATATATATATATATCTATCTCCAGCACATCCATATAATGGAAAAGTAGACAAAAAGATATAGGTGACCATAAAGTGCAAAGTCACAGCTTAAGTGGCAATGATTACAGCTACAGCAGCATATACTCATCATGTTGAAAATAGATGAAGCAGCCTCATCTTAAACTGATAGTCAGTGTATAGAGATAGATATTCTTTGTTTATTTAATTTTAACTTATTACAAAAAAACCCCGCTTCTGGCTTACTTTTCCCTCTGCGTGGCTGCATACTGCCTCCCTCCCCGAGCTGGCTCCTTGCTGCAGGTTGTGCGGCCACTGACTTAGAGCCGTCACAGAGTTTCATTCATTCCAAGGCCGCTGGCAGCCCAGCACAGCAGTGTGGCGCTGCCAGTATGACGGCTTTTAGTGGCCGCTGCTGCGGCGCAGCGGATCGGTGATTAATCACCGATCTGACATCTGGCGTGTGATGGGGGAACCCTTTCAGGTAAGGGGGTCCAGGGATACGTGCCACCTCCTTAATCCGGCTCTGCAAACACAGCATAGGAGCTGGCAGGCTGGGAGCGTGGTGCAGGCTGCCGGCGCCCTCCACACTGTGGCGCCTTACTCCTTTGCGTAACCCGCGTAACGGGCAGGCCGGCCCTGTTTTCTTGACTGCTTCACCCACAGAACTCTTGTCCATGTACCACCATGTGAATTACAATGAGGAATTCTTTCTAATCTTGGCCGGGCATGGATGGAGATATGCTCCGGTTCATGCAAAAGTGTTTGCTAAACCTGATGGTATTATTGATTTTTGCTTGTTACCAGAAGTTATGTGAATGTGTATTACCTATATTTGGCACGCAATGCGTGTCACTGCATGTCTTGTTTTCTTTGTTTCCTTCTGTCTTTGTGTACACCCTCCCCATCCCCCACTGTGTCCTTTCCTTCCCTTTCCTTAGATTTCCCTTCTCTTACAATTCTAAGATTTCAGAACACCAGGGTACTTACATACTCCACTCTTGTTATGCAACATGTCTGAGATTAAGTTAGGCTCCTTTAATGTAGGGGGATTTAAATGCCCTGCAAAATGCAGGAAAGTCCTAGTATACTGTAATAAGTTAAAATTGGACATGGTCTTTATCCAGGAAGCTCGTTTAATACCTTCAGAAATGCTAAAATTACAAATGCTGGGCTGGAAATTATTGGCCAGTGCATCATATACCTCTAAGTCACCGGGTGTGGTTATTCTAATCAGACGCACGACACCGTGTGAACTTACCAAAGTTACCTCTGATAAGGAAGGTAGATTTGTAATAGAACATGTATTACTCCGCTCTAAGCCTTACACACTGTGTAATGTTTATGCCCCAACAATGTATACTAAACACTTCTTCCTCAAGTTGCTTGCTGCACTGACACCTTATGTGGATGGGGCGTTGATAGTATGTGGGGATTTCAAACTCATTTACGATAAACACCTAGACAGATCCTCTTCTCCCAAAAAATCCTTGTCCTTACCTAAATTTGGAGTTCCCCAGTTTACATCCTAACTGTCCTTAATAGATATTTGGAGAGTTACCAACCCCACAACCAAAGAAAACACTTGCCTTTTGGCTGCTTAACATACTTTGTCAAGAATTGACTATATGCTAATTTGGCAAACTTTGTTCACAAGAGTCTCTGCAGTAGAAATTGAACCGATATCTATTTCATACCACTCGATGCTTTGGTTCACTTTACACAGTTCTGAAGTTCCACCCTCCAAAATCCCGTGGCATTTCCCCTCCCACCTCTTGGTTTCCTCTGAATTTCAAACTATGTTAATCGATAGCTGGCAGGATTACTGTTCCAACAACCAATCCCATGCGAGTGTTGACCCTCCTTTATTTTGGCAAACAGCAAAGTCGTTGCTGAGAGGCACAATCTTATCTTATGTGGCAAAATTAAACAAGGCCTATGTCTTCCCTTACCTTACCCTACAGCATACTCTATCCTCTACCTACTCGGACTACTGCCAATACCCTACTCTACCTATACTCTATAGCTAGAACACACTTTAATGAATATCTATGTAACAGAGGGAATAAATCTTTATACAAAGTCAATTATCGTTACCATCATTTTGGTAACAAAACTGGCAAGTTACTGACTAACATATTGAATGGTACCAGGCCTTCAGCAATAGTTCACCCTCTTAAAGGCCCAGATAACTCTCTCACTTCCTCAAACAGATTGTACAAGTCATGAAGGACTTTTATTCTGCCCTATATTCCACCAACCCACTACCTTCTGACAAAGCTGAGACTTCCTCTCCCAAACACAATCCACTTTGGCCTAATGTTTCCTTCCCACAAATCACTCCCGACATGGAGAAAGATATGATTTGCCCTATTACTCCAACTGAAATTTCAAAAGCAATTCAATTATTAAAGCACGGCAAAGCACCCGGCCCGGATGGATTTGGAGGTAGCTTTTATAAATTTATGCTCCCCCAGATTCTAGACACCCTAGTTAGTACTTTCAATTATATGTTACAGTCTGGTTTGACTCCTCTTTACTTTAATACAGCTTATATCAAGGTTCTACCAAAGCCGGGGAGAGATCTCACTCTGCAAGGATCTTATAGGCCGATATCACTTTTAGACTCGGACTATAAGATCCTCGCGAGGATACTGGTTGATAGACTTAAAGTGGTCTTGCCTTTAATTGTTCATCCGGACCAAACTGGATTTATCTCTGGCAGGCACTCTGTCCTAAATGTAAGAAAGGTCATTTCGGCTGTCCAGCATCTCCAACATTTTTCTGACTCTCCCCCTCCAGGTGTGATTATGTCCCTAGATGCAGAAAACGCCTTTGACTTTTTACTTTGTACTTTGGCCCCATCTATACTCAACTATGGCCCGTTTCGGTCTTCCTCCTGTTTTCATATTTTATATCAAATTATTATACACTAACCCTCTCTCTCAAATAACATGCAATGGCCAAATTTCAGATTACTTTCCTCTTTATAGAGGCACAAGACAGGGATGCCCCTTGTCACCCCTGTTATTTGCCATTGCCATCGAACCCCTTGCTATTTTCCTTCGTAACTCTCCTGGATTTAAGGGAATAAAAATCTCAATCCATGAACTGAAAGTCTCACTCTTTGCAGACGATATGTTGCTTTTTGTCACTGATCCCTTAAACTCAATTCCCTGCATCATGTCACTGATTGATGTCTTTGGTAAGGAATCAGGATATAAAATCAACATTGACAAATCGGAAATACTACTGTTAGGCAATTATTCAATGGATCTAATTTCCTCTCCGGTCTTCTCACGATTTAAAATCAGCACTTCCCAGATAAAATACTTAGGGGTTTACATTACCAACAAAGTTGAAAATTTGTATAAAGCTAATTTCTCCCCTACCATTCAGAAGATAACAACACTAATGTTATCTTGGAACTCGCTCCCCCTCTCCCTGTTGGGTAGGGCGGCGGCTGTAAAGATGGTGATCTTCCCAAAAATATTTTATCCCATCTAAATGCTGCCAGTTGCCCTAGCCAACAGAGACATTCTGGCAATTAATTCCTCTATTTCCTCCTTCTTATGGAAGGGGCAAAGGCCTAGGATTGCGCTCTCAAAACAAATGCTTCCTAGAACACAAGGTGGTCTAGGTATTCCAGATTTCAAGGCATATGCCATATCTGTATTCTATCACTATGCGGGGGATTGGTTGTTGGACAAGTCCACTTTCACTGATGTTCATTTAGATCTGGCGATTTTTACTCCCTACTCTCCTTCCGCACTATTACACCTAAAATCCTAAGCTATTCCGAAACAAATCTATTCCAATGTCACTTTTCACGATACTTATCTTTTATGGATAAGCCTACATAAAAAATTGAATAGGGACTTTCGATTCTCCCTCTACCTCACACTTTGGGGTAATCCTGACTTCTCCCCCTCCCTTCATAACCCATTATTCCAGGTCTGGAGGAGTAAAGGTATTGCTCTTGTGAACAAAGTTTTCGACCCAGGTGGCAGTGTCCTGACTTGAAGCAGCAATATTTACTCCCGAACAACCATTTCTACCTTTATTTACAGGTGAGACACTATGTACAGTCGCTCCCACTCCCCAATCCCCTGACTCTTAAACCACATATCATAATTAAACTGTTACAACTTAGAACCAAAGGGACATACAGGCTTCGGCATTTATACCCTCTCTTGGTAGAAGCAAAAGTTAATGTCCCTCTCTACTCGCAGAGGTTACTCACACAATGGAATTGAGACATCCCCATCCTCCCATGCCTTCCTGAAGTTCTTCTGGTCAGGTACTGCAAAAACTCTAAACATTTACAATCAGCCTATCTTCAGGAAACACATCTTAGATTCCTCCAAAGGGCCTACATTTCACCCGCCCAACGGAAATATATGAGTGTTGAAGACACTGGGATAGTGCACAAAATGTACAATGCATATTGCTAAGTTGTTTCATTATATCTGGGAATGCTCTAGGGTTCATAGGTTTTGGTCTAAGATAGTGTACTTTCTGAATACTGTTCTCAACGTATCCTTGTTACCCACCCCAGAAGCATGTATTTTATTTTATTCATCCCATTGTATTCCTCTCATTGTTCTAATTCTGACTAGAGATGAGCGCCGGAAATTTTTCGGGTTTTGTGTTTTGGTTTTGGGTTCGGTTCCGCGGCCGTGTTTTGGGTTCGACCGCGTTTTGGCAAAACCTCACCGAATTTTTTTTGTCGGATTCGGGTGTGTTTTGGATTTGGGTGTTTTTTTCCAAAAAACCTAAAAAACAGCTTAAATCATAGAATTTGGCGGTCATTTTGATCCCAAAGTATTATTAACCTCAAAAACCATAATTTCCACTCATTTTCAGTCTATTCTGAATACCTCACACCTCACAATATTATTTTTAGTCCTAAAATTTGCACCGAGGTCGCTGTGTGAGTAAGATAAGCGACCCTAGTGGCCGACACAAACACCGGGCCCATCTAGGAGTGGCACTGCAGTGTCACGCAGGATGGCCCTTCCAAAAAACCCTCCCCAAACAGCACATGACGCAAAGAAAAAAAGAGGCGCAATGAGGTAGCTGTGTGAGTAAGATTAGCGACCCTAGTGGCCGACACAAACACCGGGCCCATCTAGGAGTGTCACTGCAGTGTCACGCAGGATGTCCCTTCCAAAAAACCCTCCCCAAACAGCACATGACGCAAAGAAAAAAAGAGGCGCAATGAGGTAGCTGTGTGAGTAAGATAAGCGACCCTAGTGGCCGACACAAACACCGGGCCCATCTAGGACTATTGGCATTCCTGGGGAAGGAGGAAATTGACACTGAGGGAGTTGGTGGGGTGGTTTGCGTGAGCTTGGTTACAAGAGGAAGGGATTTACTGGTCAGTGGACTGCTTCCGCTGTCACCCAAAGTTTTTGAACTTGTCACTGACTTATTATGAATGCGCTGCAGGTGACGTATAAGGGAGGATGTTCCGAGGTGGTTAACATCCTTACCCCTACTTATTACAGCTTGACAAAGGGAACACACGGCTTGACACCTGTTGTCCGCATTTCTGGTGAAATACTTCCACACCGAAGAGCTGATTTTTTTGGTATTTTCACCAGGCATGTCAACGGCCATATTCCTACCACGGACAACAGGTGTCTCCCCGGGTGCCTGACTTAAACAAACCACCTCACCATCAGAATCCTCCTGGTCAATTTCCTCCCCAGCGCCAGCAACACCCATATCCTCCTCATCCTGGTGTACTTCAACACTGACATCTTCAATCTGACTATCAGGAACTGGACTGCGGGTGCTCCTTCCATCACTTGCAGGGGGCGTGCAAATGGTGGAAGGCGCATGCTCTTCACGTCCAGTGTTGGGAAGGTCAGGCATCGCAACCGACACAATTGGAGTCGGACTCTCCTTGTGGATTTGGGATTTCGAAGAACGCACAGTTCTTTGCGGTGCTACTGCTTTTGCCAGCTTTAGTCTTTTCATTTTTCTAGCGAGAGGCTGAGTGCTTCCATCCTCATGTGAAGCTGAACCACTAGCCATGAACATAGGCCAGGGCCTCAGCCGTTCCTTGCCACTCCGTGTGGTAAATGGCATATTGGCAAGTTTACGCTTCTCCTCCGACAATTTTATTTTAGGTTTTGGAGTCCTTTTTTTACTGATATTTGGTGTTTTGGATTTGACATGCTCTGTACTATGACATTGGGCATCGGCCTTGGCAGACGACGTTGCTGGCATTTCATCGTCTCGGCCATGACTAGTGGCAGCAGCTTCAGCACGAGGTGGAAGTGGATCTTGATCTTTCCCTAATTTTGGAACCTCAACATTTTTGTTCTCCATATTTTAATAGGCACAACTAAAAGGCACCTCAGGTAAACAATGGAGATGGATGGATTGGATACTAGTATACAATTATGGACGGGCTGCCGAGTGCCGACACAGAGGTAGCCACAGCCGTGAACTACCGCACTGTACTGTGTCTGCTGCTAATATAGACTGGTTGATAAAGAGATAGTATACTCGTAACTAGTATGACTATAAAGAAAGAAAAAAAAACCACGGTTAGGTGGTATATACAATTATGGACGGGCTGCCGAGTGCCGACACAGAGGTAGCCACAGCCGTGAACTACCGCACTGTACTGTGTCTGCTGCTAATATAGACTGGTTGATAAAGAGATAGTATACTCGTAACTAGTATGACTATAAAGAAAGAAAAAAAAACCACGGTTAGGTGGTATATACAATTATGGACGGGCTGCCGAGTGCCGACACAGAGGTAGCCACAGCCGTGAACTACCGCACTGTACTGTGTCTGCTGCTAATATATAGACTGGTTGATAAAGAGATAGTATACTCGTAACTAGTATGTATGTATAAAGAAAGAAAAAAAAACCACGGTTAGGTGGTATATACAATTATGGACGGGCTGCCGAGTGCCGACACAGAGGTAGCCACAGCCGTGAACTACCGCACTGTACTGTGTCTGCTGCTAATATATAGACTGGTTGATAAAGAGATAGTATACTCGTAACTAGTATGTATGTATAAAGAAAGAAAAAAAAACCACGGTTAGGTGGTATATACAATTATGGATGGGCTGCCGAGTGCCGACACAGAGGTAGCCACAGCCGTGAACTACCGCACTGTACTGTGTCTGCTGCTAATATAGACTGGTTGATAAAGAGATAGTATACTCGTAACTAGTATGTATGTATAAAGAAAGAAAAAAAAACCACGGTTAGGTGGTATATACAATTATGGACGGGCTGCCGAGTGCCGACACAGAGGTAGCCACAGCCGTGAACTACCGCACTGTACTGTGTCTGCTGCTAATATAGACTGGTTGATAAAGAGATAGTATACTCGTAACTAGTATGACTATAAAGAAAGAAAAAAAAACCACGGTTAGGTGGTATATACAATTATGGACGGGCTGCCGAGTGCCGACACAGAGGTAGCCACAGCCGTGAACTACCGCACTGTACTGTGTCTGCTGCTAATATAGACTGGTTGATAAAGAGATAGTATACTACTAATATTATATATACTGGTGGTCAGGTCACTGGTCACTAGTCACACTGGCAGTGGCACTCCTGCAGCAAAAGTGTGCACTGTTTAATTTTAATATAATATTATGTACTCCTGGCTCCTGCTATAACCTATAACTGGCACTGCAGTGCTCCCCAGTCTCCCCCACAATTATAAGCTGTGTGAGCTGAGCACAGTCAGATATATATATACATTGATGCAGCACACTGGGCTGAGCAGTGCACACAGATATGGTATGTGACTGAGTCACTGTGTGTATCGTTTTTTTCAGGCAGAGAACGGATATATTAAATAAAACAAACAACTGCACTGTCTGGTGGTCACTGTGGTCGTCAGTCACTAAACTCTGCACTCTCTTCTACAGTATCACAGCCTCAAGTCAATCTCTCTCTCTCTCTCTCAACCCTAATCTAAATGGAGAGGACGCCAGCCACGTCCTCTCCCTATCAATCTCAATGCACGTGTGAAAATGGCGGCGACGCGCGGCTCCTTATATAGAATCCGAGTCTCGCGAGAATCCGACAGCGTCATGATGACGTTCGGGCGCGCTCGGGTTAACCGAGCAAGGCGGGAGGATCCGAGTCTGCTCGGACCCGTGAAAAAAACATGAAGTTCGTGCGGGTTCGGATTCAGAGAAACCGAACCCGCTCATCTCTAATTCTGACACTAGCCCAAAAACTGATCTTCATAAACTGGACCAAGAAATCGGCACCTATTCTATAAGAATTGAAATTGAGACTACTCCAGTTTTTATATTTTGACATAAGATCTATGCTACTAAACGCGGTCTTTACCACGCAGTCCTTTCACAATAAATGGGACCTGTATTTATAATCCCTGGATGAGGACGCTAGACATACAATTTCATGTTACTTTGGCACTCAAGATTGGAGAAGAGCTAAAGTTTATCTAAGCCTATAGTCCCCTTCTGAATATCTCCTAGAATTATCGAATGTATGCATTGTGCTGTTCTCTTATATTCATATTACTGCTCATCTAACATTGGAATTGACAAGTACACTCACTATTGGGCCTTAATACTTTCATCCTTCGACTGTCTGTCAGAATAACCCGTGATATAAAGACACCTGTGTTCATTAGTTATTAGGATTTGCTGACTTAAACACTTTATGATAGTCTGCTGATACTGTATAATGGTATCCAGAAACATGCCTCCCCCCCCCTCCCTTTAGATTCCTTTACTTTTTTCCCCCCTTTCTGTGTGTCTCGTGAACTGTACTGCTCTAAATATTCCTCTTATGCTTTTCTTTTTTCTATTTGTTAGAGCATTTGATTATTGTATTCTGCTCTTGGATTGTTCTCCATGTATCTGACAATACAAAAATAAAAAAGTTTAAAAATAAAAAAAGAACAATATCTGTGTTCCAATTCTCTTATATAATAAATAGTTATCTCCGAAGCAGTGGTGCAAGTAGAAAAAATGTCATATAGGTACTGTGTGTGCGCGCCAAAAAATGGGTGTGACCAAATGCCACATGGGGCGTGGCCAATGAAAATGGGGGTGTGATACACATATGGGGGGCCAGATACACAAATGCCCCCAATAGTGCCAGATACACAAATGCCCCCACTGTGCCAGATACACAGATGCCCCCACTGTGCCAGATACACAAATGCCCCCACTGTGCCAGATGTACATTGCCCACACAGTGCCAGATGTACATTGCCCACACTGTGCCAGATGTACATTGCCTCCACTGTGCCAGATGTACATTTCCCCACTGTGCCAGATGTACATTGCCCCCACTGTGCCAGATATACATGGCCCTACTGTGCCAGATATACATGGCCCCACTGTGCCAGATTTCCGCCACTGTGCACCCACTCACAGCTGCCTGTTCACCGCTGCCTGTTATGCTGCTGTGTGAGGGGAAGAGAGCGCAGTTCACGCTTCTCCTGACCCTCAATGCTCGTGAAGTCCAGTGAGGTCTCCGGCGGTGGGTATCTCAAATGAGGCGCCGGTTCATTAGCCAATCAGAGCTCACAGACCGGCAGCCAATCAGGAGCCGTGGGCTGCCGATCCACGGGCTCTTATTGGCTAGCAAACCGGTGCCTTATTGAGATCACCCCCCGCCGCCACAGCTGCCGGAGCGGAGACCGACATCACAGAGAATTGAGGGGTAGGAGAGGCGCTGTGCTGTGCTCTCCTCCCCTCACACAGACGCCAGCGGGATGCAGGTATGGTGGACAGCTCGGTGGTACGGCGCACCGGCTGGGAATTTCTTACCGGTATGCCGTACCGCCCCATACTGCCATACTTGCAGCACTGCTCAGAAGTACAGTAAAACTTTTTATTACCCAATTAGGGCATAATTTAATTAAAACACACATGTTAAATAAAATATATTATAAGGTTATAAATGGACACCGACTAATATTTGTTCATTCATGATGAATACAGGGTCACATACATGATAGAAAGCATCAGTCCTATCCATGTGGTACTGTATTTCTATGTTACCTATTTATTTTCTAGGAGAATTGGAGCGCAGGCTAATTTACTCCATTGTGTAGCTCTCTGCATGATTTAGGCGGATTAGGGGTTGCCTAATTTGTTGGGGAATATGTGAATGCAGCAGTAAAGATTGCATCATCTACATTTGTGAGAGGTACCAATGACTTGTGTTTCTGCACCCAGAGAAAAGACTCCACATTGTGCCTCATTCTCCTGCCAGTAGTGTGATTTACATTAGTAAGTAAATGTAGAGCGTTGAGAACCTCATGTAGTTTGGTTCATGGCCCTGGGTCCATTCCATTCCATGGCTTTTATTTACATTAATTGCTGTATGTTTATACTGCACTCCTTATTTGCATACCTACTACCATTTTTATACCACCGTCATTTGCCATAAAATAATATTTTAATATATATATGAATGTTATTATATGTCACCCTTAATTGCTTAATTGACAAAAAAAAGTATCCAAAAACCGCTCAGAAATTGGTGTTTTTTTTAATTTGTGAATTAGGTGAAGAACATGTATTTAACCTTATCCAAAATTATTTTAGTGAAATAAAGATTTTTTCTTTATCTTTTGGATATTTGATTTTTTTTTTTTACCCCCAAACATTGGAACATCGGTCATCACCATTGGAACATCGCAGCCATTGGAACATCGCGACCATTGCAGCTTTCATTTTAAAAGCCCAGGTACACGGGGGGAAGGGGGGATTCAGGGGGTTAATTGCGGTCCCTCTGAGAGCAGCAGCAGTGGGAAGTTTATTTGACTGGTCGCATCCTGTGCTACCATACCAGATAATGCACTTGCTGGTGTGGTTGCATCTGATGCGACCATGCCATGCAAGTGGTTAATACTTTTCTTCCATGTGTTTTATCAATATTATATAATTTGTAAAGTGCTTTTACCTTTATGACCATTGGATTAAAAGCACGTTATATACTGTATATGCAGAGCATGTGAAGCTTAAAATAGGATTTTGATAACCTACCGGTAAATCCTATTCTCCTAGTCCATAGAGGATGCTGGGGACGACATCAAGACCATGGGGTATAGACGGGATCCGCAGGAGACATGGGCACTATAAAGACTTTTCATTGGGTGTGAACTGGCTCCTCCCTCTATGCCCCTTCTCCAGACCTCAGTTGTAGGAACTGTGCCCAGGGAGACTGACATTTCGAGGAAAGGAATTACTTAACTAGTGGTGAGATATCTACCAACTCACACCCTCAACCATGCTGCACACATGGCATTCAACATAACACACGTCAACAGGCATGAACCAATTGCAGCAACATGCTGAAACCAAGATAACACAACTTGTGTAACTCTAATAACTAAACTGCAGGTAAAGTACGCACTTGGACGGGCGCCCAGCATCCTCTACGGACTAGGAGAAAAGAATTTACCGGTAGGTTATCAAAATCCTATTTTGTCATACGTCCTAGAGGATGCTGGGGATGACATCAAGACCATGGGGTCTATACCAAAGCTCCAGTACGGGCGGGAGAGTGCGGATGACCCTGAAGCACCGATTGACCAAACTTTAGGTCCTCATCGGCCAAGGTGTCAAACTTGTATAACTTAACAAATGTGTTTGACCCTGACCAAGTAGCTGCTCGGCAAAGTTGTAATGCCGAGACCCCCCGGGCAGCCGCCCAGGATGAGCCCACCTTCCTAGTGGAGTGGGCCTTTACCGATGTCGGCAACGGCAATCAAGCCGTAGTATGAGCTTGCTGAATCGTATTTCTAATCCAACGTGTAATAGTCTGCTTGGAAGCAGGACAGCCAATCTTGTTGTGTTCATACAGGACAAACAGAGCCTCTGTTTTCCGTATACGAGCCGTTCTAGCAACATAAATTTTCAAAGCTCTAACCACATCTAGAGATTTTGAATCAGTGAATGTGTCAGTAACCACTGGCACTACAATAGGTTGGTTTATGTGGAAAGATGAAACCACCTTTGGAAGAAAATGTGGACGAGTCCTCAACTCTGCCCTATCTTCATGGAAAATCAGGCAAGGGCTCTTGTGAGACAAGGCCCCCAATTCAGACACCTGTCTTGCGGATGCCAAAGCCAAAAGCATCACCACTTTCGAAGTGAGAAACGTCAACTCTATCTTTCGTAGAGGCTCAAACCAATACGATTGAAGGAACTGCAATACCACGTTAAGGTCCCATGGTGCCACTGGAGGCACGAATGGAGGCTGGATGTGCAGAACCCCTTTCATGAAGGTCTGAACCTCTGGAAGAGAGGCCAATTGTTTTTGGAAGAACACTGACAAGGCCGAAATCTGGACCTTGATTGATCCCAACCGGAGGCCTGCCTCCACACCATCCTGCAAAAAATGGAGAAAGCTCCTAAGTGAAAAAATTACCTCCTCGGGAATAGCCTTCCTGGCTAGGATACGGCGCTCAACAGCCATGCCGTCAAACGTAGCCGCGGTAAGTCTTGGTACATGCACAGCCCCTGCTGCAGCAGGTCCTCTCGAGGAGGAAGAGGCCGAGGATCTTCTATGAGCAACTGCTGAAGATCTGGGTACCAAGCCCTCCTTGGCCAGTCTGGGGCAATGAAGATTGCTCGAACCCTTGTTTTCCTTATGATCCTCAGTACTTTTGGGATCAGCAGAAGTAGAGGGAACACATACACTGACGGAAAAACCCACTGGGTCACCAGTGCATCCACTGCTACTGCTTGAGGGTCTCTCGACCTGGAACAGTATCTCTGAAGCTTCATGTTGAGACGAGATGCCATCATGTCTATTTGAGGAACTCCCCAAAGACTTGTCACCTCTGTGAAGACATCTTGGTGGAGGCCCCACTCTCCTGGATGAAGATTGTGTCTGCTGAGGAAGACTGCTTCACAGTTGTCTACTCCCGGAATGATTATTGCCGACAGAGCTTGTAGATGTTTTTCTGCCCAGCGGAGGATTTTTGTCACCTCTGCCATTGCCGCTCTGCTTTTCGTTCCGCCATACCTGTTTATGTATGCGACTGCTGTTACATTGTCCGCCTGGATCTGCACGGGACGGTCTTGAAGAAGATGTACCGCTTGTTGAAGGCCGTTGTAAATGGCTCTTAGCTCCAGAATGTTTATGTGAAGGCAGGCTTCCTGATGTGACCAACGTCCCTGGAAGCTTTCTCCCTGAGAGACTGCTCCCCAGCCTCGGAGACTTGCATCCGTGGTAACCAGGACCCAGTCCTGAATCCCGAACCTGCGTCCCTCTAGCAGGTGAGAG
The DNA here is from genome assembly GCF_028390025.1 of Pseudophryne corroboree. Classification (NCBI taxonomy): domain Eukaryota; kingdom Metazoa; phylum Chordata; class Amphibia; order Anura; family Myobatrachidae; genus Pseudophryne; species Pseudophryne corroboree. Next base: position 692,742,910 of record NC_086446.1, read on the forward strand.
CTGTACAACCACCACAGGAGCGAAATCTTGATTTTTGACGACAGGATTATTTTTCTGTGCATGTGTAGGTGTGACCCCGACCACTTGTCCAACAAGTCCCACTGGAATACTCTGGCATGGAACCTGCCAAACTGTATGGCCTGGTAGGCCGCCACCATCTTCCCCAACAACCGAATGCACTGATGGATCGACACACTTGATGTTTTCAATATCTGTTTTACCATTTTCTGGATTTCCAGAGCCTTTTCCAGCGGAAGAAATACTCTCTGAACTTCTGTGACCAGAATCGTCCCGAGAAAAGACAATCTTGTCGTCGGTTCCAACTGTGACTTTGGATAATTTATGATCCAACCGTGTTGTTGGAGTATTGACAGAGAGAGTGATATGTTTTGTAACAACTGCTCCCTGGATCTCGCCTTTATCAGGAGGTCGTCCAGATAAGGAATTATATTGACTCCTTTCTGACGAAGGAGGACCATCATCTCCGCCATCACCTTGTTGAATACCATCGGCGCCGTGGAGAGACCGAAAGGTAACGTCTGTTATTGGTAATGGCAATCCTGAACCGCAAATCTCAGATAAGCCTGGTGAGGAGGATAAATGGGAACATGCAGGTAAGCATCCTTTATGTCTACCGACACCAAGTACTCCCCCTCCTCCAGACTGGCAATCACTGCCCGAAGTGATTCCATCTTGAACTTGAACCTTTTTAGGTAACAATTCAGATCCTTTAGATTTAGGTTCGGTCTGACCGAGCCGTCCGGCTTTGGAACAACAAAGAGGCTTGAATAAAAACCCCTCCCTTTTTGTGACAACGGTACCAGGACTATGACCTGGTCTTGACATAATTTTTGGATTGCCGCTGTTACTGCTGCTCTTTCTGGCGGAGAAACTGGCAAGGTCGATTTGAAAAATCGGCATGGAGGAACGTCTTGAAACTCCAGTTTGTATCCCTGGGATACTATTTGCAACACCCAGGGATCCAGGCCAGACAGAATCCAATCCTGGCTGAAGAGTTTGAGATGTGCCCCCACCCGAGCGGCCTCCCGCAAGGGAGTTCCAGCATCATGCTGGGGATTTGGCAGAAGTAGGTAGTGATGTGCACCGGACATTTTTCTGGTTTTGTGTTTTGGTTTTGGATTCGGTTCCACGGCCGTGTTTTGGATTCGGACGCGTTTTGGCAAAACCTCCCTGAAAATTTTTTGTCGGATTCGGGTGTGTTTTGGATTCGTTTTTTTTTTACAAAAAACCCTCAAAAACAGCTTAAATCATAGAATTTGGGGGTCATTTTGATCCCATAGTATTATTAACCTCAATAACCATAATTTCCACTCATTTCCAGTCTATTCTGAACACCTCACACCTCACAATATTGTTTTTAGTCCTAAAATTTGCACCGAGGTCGCTGGATGGCTAAGCTAAGCGACCCAAGTGGCCGACACAAACACCTGGCCCATCTAGGAGTGGCACTGCAGTGTCAGACAGGATGTCAGATTTAAAAAAATAGTCCCCAAACAGCACATGATGCAAAGAAAAAAAGAGGTGCACCAAGGTCGCTGGATGGCTAAGCTAAGCGACACAAGTGGCCAACACAAACACCTGGCCCATCTAGGAGTGGCACTGCAGTGTCAGACAGGATGGCACTTCAAAAAAATAGTCCCCAAACAGCACATGATGCAAAGAAAAAAAGAGGCGCAATGAGGTAGCTGTGTGACTAAGCTAAGCAACCCAAGTGGCCGACACAAACACCTGGCCCATCTAGGAGTGGCACTGCAGTTTTCCATCCTCAAGTGAAGCTGAACCACTAGCCATGAACATAGGCCAGGGACTCAGCCGTTCCTTGCCACTCCGTGTCGTAAATGGCATATTGGCAAGTTTACGCTTCTCCTCAGACGCTTTTAATTTTGATTTTTGGGTAATTTTACTGAACTTTTGTGTTTTGGATTTTACATGCTCTCTACTATGACATTGGGCATCGGCCTTGGCAGACGACGTTGATGGCATTTCATCATCTCGGCCATGACTAGTGGCAGCAGCTTTAGCACGAGGTGGAAGTGGATCTTGATCTTTCCCTATTTTACCCTCCACATTTTTGTTCTCCATTTTTTAATGTGTGGAATTATATGCCAGTATCAATAGCAATGGCCTACTACTATATATACTGCGCACAACTGAAATGCACCACAGGTATGGATGGATAGTATACTTGACGACACAGAGGTAGGTAGAGCAGTGGCCTACTGTACCGTACTGCTATATATTATATACTGGTGGTCAGCAAACTGTGCAAAACTTAAATGCACCACAGGTATGGATGGATAGTATACTTGACGACACAGAGGTAGGTAGAGCAGTGGCCTACTGTACCGTACTGCTATATATTATATACTGGTGGTCAGCAAACTGTGCAAAACTGAAATGCACCACAGGTATGGATGGATAGTATACTTGATGACACAGAGGTAGGTAGAGCAGTGGCCTTCTGTACCGTACTCCTATATATTATATACTGGTGGTCAGCAAAATTATGCACTGTACTCCTACTATATACTACAATGCAGCACAGATATGGAGCGTTTTCAGGCAGAGAACGTATAATACTGGTGGTCACTGGTCAGCAAAACTCTGCACTGTATTCCTCCTATATAATACTGCTGGTCCCCAGTCCCCACAATAAAGCAGTGTGAGCACAGATATATGCAGCACACTGAGCACAGATATGGAGCGTTTTGCAGGCAGAGAACGTATAATACTGGTGGCCACTGGTCAGCAAAACTCTGCACTGTACTCCTCCTATATAATACTGCTGGTCCCCAGTCCCCACAATAAAGCAGTGTGAGCACAGATATATGCAGCACACTGAGCACAGATATGGAGCGTTTTTCAGGCAGACAACGTATACTGGTGGTCACTGGTCAGCAAAACTCTGCACTGTAGTCCTCCTATATAATATTGCTGTTCCCCAGTCCCCACAATAAAGCAGTGTGAGCACAGATATATGCAGCACACTGAGCACAGATATGGAGCATTTTTCAGGCAGACAACGTATAATACTGGTGGTCACTGGTCAGCAAAACTCTGCACTGTACTCCTCCTATAATACTGCTGGTCCCCAGAATAAAGATATGCAGCCCCCTGAAACAAAGTGAGAGGACGCCAGCCACGTCCTCTCACTATCATTTCCAATGCACGAGTGAAAAATGGCGGCGACGCGCGGCTCCTTATATAGAATACGAATCTCGCGAGAATCCGACAGCGGGATGATGACGTTCGGGCGCGCTCGGGTTAACCGAGCCATACGGGAGAATCCGAGTATGCCTCGGACCCGTGTAAAATGGGTGAAGTTCGGGGGGGTTCGTTTTCCGAGGAACCGAAACCGCTCATCTCTAGAAGTAGGGGCAGACTTCTGCTCTTGGGAACCTGGAGCCGCTGTGGGCTTCTTTCCCCTTCCCCTACCTGCAAAAAAGGGGGAACCTCTCGTCTTTTTGTATTTATTGGGCCAAAAGGACTGCATTTGCGGGTGATAGGTCTTTTTTGCTGGTGCAGGCGCAGAGGGTAAAACTGTTGACTTACCTGCGGTAACCGCCGAGACTAACGCATCCAGGCCATCGCCAAATAAGGCCTAACCTTTATATGGGAGAGCCTCCATGTTTCTTTTGGAATCTGCATCCGCGTTCCACTGGCGAATCCACAAAGCCCGCCTAGCCGATACTGCCATGGTAGCGGCTTATGAACTCAAGAGTCCAATATCCTTCATTGCTTCCAGCATGTAGACGGCAGCGTCCTTGATATTCCCTAACTTTAGGAGTATCTCATCTTTATCAATCGTGTCAATTTCTGATGACACGCTTTCTGACCATTTTTCAATAGCGCGACTCACCCATGCGCAGGCAATAGTGGGCCTGAGCAGTGTACCATTGGTAACATAAATGGATTTCAATGTCGTTTCCATTTTGTGGTCTGCCGGCTCTTTAAGAGAAGCCGTGCCAGGAGCAGGGAGAATTACCTTCTTTGTCAACCTGGAAAGTGCACTGTCTAACACAGGGGGTGACTCCCATTTTTTCCTGTCTTCAGCCGGGAAAGGATAAGCTATGTGAATCCTTTTGGGAATACGAAATTTTTATTAGGATTCACCCACATCCCTTCAAACAGAGCATTTAGTTTGTGTGAAGGAGGGAACGTGACTTTGGATTTCTTTTCTTTACATAAATAAGCCTTCTCGTGACGGCATGCTGTGGGAGTGAGCATCTAGACATGGCTAGCGTTCAGTACCCTTCAGGAGCTAATGGTGTCTTGTCAGCCAGAAGCAGAGCCATGAAACTCTTTAGGAAGTTGGTTCTGCTTCTGCCCCCTCAGTCCCACGAAGCAGGGAGTCTGATGCCAGCAGATCTCCCTGAAAATTAAAAAACATAACATAAGTCTTTTCAGAGAAACTCAGTAGAGCTCCTCAGAGTGCATCCAGTCTGCCTGGGCACATTTCTAAAACTGAGGTCTGGAGGAGGGGCATAGAGGGAGGAGCCAGTTCACACCCAATGAAAAGTCTTTAGAGTGCCCATGTCTCCTGCGGATCCCGTCTATACCCCATGGTCTTGATGTCGTCCCCAGCATCCTCTAGGACATATGAGAAATTGTTATTATAAGTAATTCCTCACATCTGTCCCTGCTCCATTGGAGCTTTCAGGTTAAATTCTCTCCCAAACACATGACTGGCCTGGAAGCCAATTCAATTACCGGTATGCTTTTTGGACTTTAGTATTAAGCTGGTATTATGAATAGGGAGCTTATGTGGGAAGAAAAGAAGACTTTTGGCTGAGGTATGCTTGATTAAAATGTAACCTTTATTAGTATTTCAAATGGGGTGTAGTATGGTATGCCGGTGGCCAGGATCCCGGTGGACAGCATACCAGTGCCGGGATCCCGACCGCCGACATACCGACAGCTGGGCGAGCGCAAATGAGCCCCTTTTGGGCTTGCTGCGCTTGCCATGCTGCATGCGCCACACTGCACACGCCACACTGCGCGCGCCATCCTGCGCTCCCCATGCTGCGGGCATGGTGGCGCTATTTATTCTCCCTCCAGGAGGGTCGTGGACCCCCAAGAGGGAGAATAGTTGTCGGTATGCCAGGTGTCGGGATTCCGCCGCTGGTATACTGAGCGCCGGGATCCCAACAGCCAGCATGCTGAATACCATCGTTTCAAATGTAATACAAATTGAATGAAAATAAATACATTAAAACAGAGACTTTATAGGGTAAGTTTACTAAGCTTCGAATTTGCAAACACGGGAGTGTTTGACCATTTTTACAAATACAGAAATTGATTGTACCAAAGTATAAACATGGGAATGTTGGCTGGAATAAAACTTGAAAACACGGGTGGACATGGACATGTGATCAAATACACCATTGGCCAAACTCGTAAGTAATTTCCACAGACAACACTGAAACGGGAAACGGGAATTTACCTAGAATTTACCTAGAATCATGTTTGCAAACACACCCATGAATTGAGGAAACTCGGACTAAAATACACTTTTCAAATAGACGTTCCCTACAGCAGCATGTTTAGAGAAGCATGTACAGATCATTGACATCTGTGCAGTGCTACTCTGTGTAAATGTTATGTAAAATGCAGAAACAAAAATGGTGTGGGTCTTCCCCCAAGCATAACCAGCCCTATGCTCTTTGAGGTGGTCCTGGTTAAAAAAAATACAGGGGAAAAATTGCATAGGGTTCCCTGTATTTTAAGAACCAGCAACAGGAAACAATAGACATAGAGCTCCCCCATATATTTAAAACCACCACCGGACTCCGCTAGCAGTTGGGTAATGCCACAGCCGGGCGCATGCTTATATTGGTCCCTGTGGTCATAGCATTAACCCCCCTATTTAGTCACTCAATGCCAGGGTTTCCTGAGGGAGTAGGAACCCCTTAATAAAGGAGTCCCCCCCTCAAGAACACCTAAGGTCAGGGCTGAAGCCTGGGGCTATTTCCGACGTCTGTGGGCGCCGAGTTGATAGCTTTCAGTGAGTTTCAGTTGGTAAATAATATTATCTTTTACAGGAGGGACTACAGGGCCCAGCAAGCCTCACCGCATGCTGGTACTTGGAGAACCACAAGTATCAACATGCGGGTCATTAAGGGGCTGCTGGTACCTGTAGTCCCCATGTAAATTAAATATTTAAAGAAAGACAGTACACACACTCCATATTCCAAAATTTAATTCAATAGCAATATCCAATAAATGTGGTTTATTTTGTTAAAAAATATCTAAGTACAGAATCTCAGAGGTTAGATAATATTACCCAACTACAAGGATATCTGGCAGGCTTTGATGTACAGTACCTACAACCTCTCCCTGTATTCTCAGTACAGAAAGTGACAAGGGCCCTCATTCCGAGTTGTTCGCTCGCTAGCTGCTTTTAGCAGCAGTGAAAACGCTAAGCCGCCGCCCTCTAGGAGTGTATCTTAGCTTAGCAGAAGTGCGAACGAAAGGTTAGCAGAACTGCGCGAAAATTTTTTCATTCAGTTTCAGAGTAGCTCCAAACCTACTCCTACCTTGCGATCACTGCAGACAGTTTAGTTCCTGTTTTGATGTCACATACACACTCTGCGTTCGGCCAGCCACTCCCCTGTTTCCCCAGGCACACCTGCGTTATCTTCTGGCACGCCTGCATTTTTTAGCACACTCCCGGAAAACGGTCAGTTAACTCCCAGAAACGCCCCTTTCCTGTCAATCACTCACCGATCAGTCGGGCGACTGAAAAGAGTCGCACGACCTTGTGTAAAACTGCATAGTTTTGTGTGAAAGTACTTCGCACGTGCGTACTGCGGCCCATACGCATGCGCAGAAAAGCCGATTTTTAGCCTGATCGCTGCGCTGCGAACAACGGCAGCTAGTGATCAACTCGGGATGACCCCCAATATAGCATGTGCATGGGATGCTTTTGTTTCCAGTTTCACCTTCAGCAACATATAATTGTAATTGTTATAAGGCGCCCATAATTTTATTGCGATTGACATAAACACTTCTTTAAGCTAGCTTATCACTAAAATAACGGCACACTAAAATAACGACACGGACACGGTTAGCTGTAGTTAAAGGTCAGACGATATTTATTGATCGCTGACCTGTTCTTTAAACTATAATTGTAATTGACTTGATTTTATATTGGAGGATGGCAAAGGAAAAGTCGCTACCAGACACCAGCTCCAGTCACTTAGATTTAAACACAACCACTGAGGAGGGGACTAAACCACAACACCGCCTCCTCCCTGCATAACCCGGATTGTGCAGGACTCACCACTCTTTTCTCTGGCAAACGTTCGGTTCCCGCAGGGGAACGTCTAAATGTCCAACCGCAAGGTAAGGACACACCATCTGACCGCTGGTTGGTAGCGACTTCCCGCCACAAAGGTTTAACAAACCGCCCCGCCATCCAAACCAATAAAATCCAGGAAAAACAAGATAGCTAACTGAAAGGACTAAAATCCCCAGCTAAGAAAAAACCTGAAAAACTCCAGCCGGAGAAAGACAAACCCCATCCTCCCTGTCGAACTGCCGCTGACGCAGTACAAGCAGAGGATGCCTACAACCATTCCCCTTAAAAGCTGTAACAAACAACGAAACAGCAGAATTACCATCTTGCGGGCTGTCTCAATAGCTGAGAAACGCACCGCCCCCTTCCAATGAAAAAACGCTGGGCTAATTGACCACCCAAAACGGATCTCCGGCCAGTGACAACGTGGCCCACGAAATCAGCTTTAACGAACAAATTGAGGTAGATGCCGTAGACGCGACCCCTATCAGCGCCGCCCAAATGCAGGACAATACCTCCAGGACGATCCCCACTATGCTCACGGTGGCAAAGGAGCTGTATAAATACCCCTCAGTATCCCTTACCACGGACCCCAACCAACAAACCACCCTGGAACCAAAACATCAGCTGTCCTACGCGCCGAGGGATGCCCCGCCGCCCAAAAAATTGTAAGAGCGGCCAACCAGCCACGCCTGTTCAAACCATCGACTGCTGCAAAAGAAAAACACCCTAACATCATCACACTAACATAAATCACATAGGAAAACCAAGTGACAGAGAACAGAAATAACCCAAGTGAAGGAGAAAACTCAAAAACCTCCCGTGGACTTTTGATGAGCCAATTGTAATTAGGCCCCCTCGGAGGAAAATTTTAAAAATTCACTTCACACCCTCAATTCCTGAACGCTACCCGTTCAAAAACCGACGGGTAAACCAAGTTTTTGGGTTAGCGCAACCGGCGCAACTAAACATTATCCACATGCAGTAGGATTATAATAAGCATACCTCCAACGGACCACCACCGGAGTAGCTGCCGTGGAGGACCCTGTGGCTGCCGCACGGTAGCCACCCCCATCCGCAAGGAATAGGACCTAAGAAGTATACCTTCAACGGACCACCTCCTGAATAGTTGCCGTGGAGGACCCCGTGGCTGCCGCATGGTAGCCACCCCCATCCGCAAGGAATAGGACCTAAGAATATACCTCCAAACAGACCACCTCCTGAATAGCTGCCGTGGAGGACCCTGTGGCTGCCGCACGGTAGCCACCCCCATCCGTAAGGAATAGGACCTAAGAAGTATACCTCCAACGGCCCTGCTCCTGACTAGCTGCTGTGGAGCACCCCGTGGCTGCCGCATGGTAGCCTCCCCCATCCGCAAGGAATAGGACCTATAAGAAGTATACCTCCAACTCCCCAGCTCCTGAACAGCTGCCGTGGAGGACCCCGTGGCTGCCGCATGGTAGCCACCCCAATCCGCAAGGAATAGGACCTAAGAAGTATACCTCCAACGGCCCAGCTCCTGAACAGCTGTTGTGGAGGACCCTGTGACTGCCGCATGGTCAGCCGCCCCAATCCGCAAGGAATGGGTACCGAACCAAAACACAGCTGCAAACTGGAAATTAGTGAGAGGACCAGCGTGCGCCTGAATCAGCAACTGGTCGCCCCCCGGAGGCCCCTATATACTCATGCGCCAGGCGCAGCGGGCAAACACCCACATCCTCCTGGGCCTCCAAGGACACCCAGCGACCCCCAGCTGCTTGATCCAACTTGGATCACACCATCCTGCAGAGCAAACCGACCATCCTGCAACACGCGTTACAGAAAAGGCCCCATAATCCCGAAATGCCTCGCTGCTCGCCACCACTCGCTTACCCTCAAAACCCAGAAGAAAGCCAAAGCAAAGGCTAATCTAAAAAGGGGGGGGGGCCACCTCCAACACCGACTCGGCGCATGAGGCAGCATACCCAGCAACTCCGCCAAAATTAGCAACGTAGCAAGCCTACTGATATCCGCAGGCGCGGGGCGCACCCAAACCCATCCCCTAAGCGCTACGAAAGGGGGGAAAGACCTGGCGGAGTCCGCCAGCCCACGCAGCCTAGCACGAAAGGAAATACCCGCAAGGGCAGAAGACCTGGCCGCCATGGACCTACCGCACAGATAAAGCACCCCCACGAAAGCCATCAAACCGTCTACCAGGGACGCACCCACTGTATCGAACCCACTGAAAAACACTGCGCCGCAGCAGACGCCCCAAGCGAGGAAGGAGCAAACGCATGCCGAGCCAGAGCAGCCAACCCGACTGGACAATCCGCCAACCGAAAGTGGGCATGGGAAAACCTCCTGACCCACCCTTGGAACCAGCTCATGGAAATAAAACTGAGAACGAGACAAGCATCCGCTATACCGTCGCGAATCCGGGAGCGTGAGGGGCCCCGAAAGTAATACTGCGCCGCAAGCAGCAAGCAGAAGCGCCACCATCGCAAAGCCTGGGGGTAAGAAGAAAGCCAATTGTCAATAGTGTGAACCACTCCCAGGCTGACGCAATGGAACAAATGTCCATTACCGAACCCGCAGGCCCACGATACCCAGGCTACCAGAGAGAGGAAACCATCCCAAACAGCGAGAGATACAAGTACCAGCAAAAAATCCCACCCATGGGATAAACCCACCCGCAAAAGTGAAGGAACCAAGCCGCGACTGCACCCGCTAAAGCCGAAACCTCACGCTTCCCCAAGCAGACGTTACTCAAATCCAAAAGTTTAGGCACCATGGCAGCGGGGAGGCGACAGCACCCGCTACCGTGCCCAGGGCAATCCCCCGATATGATAACTCAGTCAACCGGAGGGCCTCGCAGCAAACCAGGGCAACGGTACCACCCAGGACCCCGAACAAAAATAAGGAAACCGACGAACATACCGCTGCAAACCGATATGTACCAACGCAATAAAGCGCAGAATTTCTAAAAACCAGGCACATGGTACAGGAAAAAACCCAGGGGCAGGAACCTATAACACAAAACTACGCCCCTAATCTGAGACCCAAAACCAGCAGGGGACAGGGGCACAGGTGTAGAGACAAAAACCGACCCCACGTCTAAGGTAGCCAACAGAGAAACCGGACCACATACGCAAACCAGACGCAGCGTCCCATAAAAAAACTGACACCCACCCTGCACACAGCCTAGGGAATGGAGCCAGCAAAAGAAAACCCCAAGAGGACGAGACAAATGTTGGATAAGGTGGAACTCGCCCTGCGTGCTCTTGGGCACCAACCCTACAGGGGAGATGCACAAATCGGGCAGAGGTGAAAACGGCGTAGGGCCCAAACACGCGCCCCAAGCCTATCACTGCGTCCACCTTTAGCCGGGCCTGATGCGGGAAAGCACGGGCTGACCGCCAACACCGGCGCGCCACCGCGGGCACGGAATCCAAAACGGGCAAGCGCAAAACATGGCGGAAACTACTAACGGAAATGCGTGACCGACCCATCGGGGTACGGACCAAAAACCGAAACGAAACAGGGAATGGGCCGCACTCCACATCCAGCGGCCTCCCGCAGGAGCGGAGGTTAGCCCGCCCGTGGCTGGGGTGCGGTCCTAGGACAGGTGACTGGCCCCGCACATGGGCGATGAAAAAACGACACTGGACGCCTCAGGAGCACTAGAGCGCGAAACAGAAGCGCCAACTGCGAGGGGCCCCTTGCTTGGGACCCCACCAGGCGGTCCGACCTGCTGTGTGACCCCAAGTGAGAATGGCGTTAACACCCTGATAACGACGGACTGCACATCGCAATATACCAAACAGAACCCTTGGATGCATTGCATCCTCCGCGCCAAAACAACACTGCACAATGTGGGTATATTCGGCAGACCGCGACCCGGTGTAAAAGGCCGCGAAACCAAAACCCGCAACCACTGATGGAAAAAATCCAGAAAGCATTCTCCCAAAGCACCCCGCCCACATACTCCGCGAAACGCATGGTGCGGAGGGCAAATCAGCCGACGGAGCCCCGACGGTCCAAGAAATCCTACGCCATGCGCCGCGCCATTAGCCTAGCCAACTGACGCGGGCGCCTAGGAGAAACCGAGGAAACACAACTAAGGGCAGAATAATACTGTAAAATTAAGGAGTAAAACACAGCATGCTCACCGATGCCCAGAGGGCCTGGAACACGATCACCCGCCCCCACCGCCACCGACCCTGGCGGAGCGTCTTCCGCAGCCACTGCAGCCCTCCTCGTCTTCCGGGTCCTCCGCGAGGAAGCCACCGACGTTGGATTCGCAGACACCTGTGGAGACGAAACAAAGGGGGACAACAAGCGCAAAAAGCGTCCGCACACCAACAACAGAAATAGGAGGCATGAGGGAGGAAGGCAGCGGGCAGAGGTGGGAGGAAAAAACCCAGCCAGGAGGGAGGAAACCCCAGCGGGAGGGGTGTCCACGACCCACAACCCAAACGGAGAAGGCCGGAAGCCAGAAGAGCCAAAACTGGGGATGCAGGGCCGAAGCAGCGGGGAAAGTACCGGGATTGAACCCGCAAAGGACGGGTGGGGGTGGGGGGGTCAGCAACAGACCGACCCGGACGCCGTGCCCGGAGGACACAGGAAATAAATGTCTAATGGACAAAGGGGGGGGGGTGCCTTCCTGGGAAACCATGTGGAAAAACGGCCCACCGGCACACCCGACCAGCAAGAAAGCAGGGAAGGAGGGCCAGGCAAGGGACAGGAGGCAGTCATGGCAGACTGAGCAGCCATCCCCCGAAAAACCCCAGCCCGACCAGCCGGGGGCACCAGTGAACCGGGGGGACGAGGAAATAAGCAGCCCCCAAGGCAGCAGGGGGGGAAGGGCACACCCGCAAGACCCTGGCGCGAGACCCCTGCGTGAGCCCCGAGGCAGGCGACCCCCGAAGAGGAATTACCGGCAACACGTTGGCCCCGGGGGAAACTGCAGACCCCCGACCACGAACACAGAGCAGCTGGTCCCCAGCACCCACACCCGGTCCTGGCAGCATGCCAGTGTACGGCCACCACCCCTGGGGGAGCTGAAACCCCCCCACCACCCAGGGACACGCCACAAGGGGAGACCGGGAAACGGCCGCTGACCGCATGCCGCCCCGACCCCCACCCGCCGCCGCCCATCTCCCCCCGCAGTCAGCCCAGGGACGGCAGGCCCACGTGGGCGCCGGAGCCGTCAGCCGGGACCGAAAGCGGGGAGGAAAGAGAGGCGCACTCAGGGACGCCCAGCGGGAGGAGAGGGGAACCTGCAGCGCTGCGGGCACCAGGGAGGACACACGCGTCCACGCCCGTCTAAACGCCCGAGGCCAAAGCACCCGTCCCCCACACAGACGGATGCGCGGCCCGCAGCAGCGCGACCCCGCCGTGACCCGCCGGCAAGAGCGGGATCAGCGGCAGGGGAGACCACAGCCCGCGAGCACGGGCGCTGAGCTCGGGGCCCAGCCAAACGCTGGAGGAGGGAAAGGGAGCAGACCTGGAGGGATGCTGAAGGGGAGAGGGACAGCAGCAACCTGAGCAATAACCATATTTTGCATTAGAAACCCGCTGTGGAACCAAGCATAAAACCAAGCCAAATGATAAATACATGACAGTGTAAAAAACAGCATGTGTACTCAGCCTTCCTGGGCCATTCCAAAATGGCAAGAGGAAGTCTGAGGCACATGACTATGGTTTATATATTATTCCAAGACCAACCCCTAAACCCTTGATGGACAGCCCTATAATCCTATAGGAAAAATACCAGAGAAAACACTAATCTACCTAGCAACTGCTTAGTCATAAACAACCAATCACAAAAAATTGGGCTCTTATATGGCCTCAGGCTTATGCAGACTTCAGCTTATCTAAACATCACAATTTAAGTTGTTCCAGGCAGTTAGCACTGTTACTGTACCTGTATATTATTAAATTCTGAAATTGTGACCCCCTTCTTTGAATGATACAACAATCCCATGCTATCTACTGTATTCATATAGGATTAAGGGAAATTAATATCACAGAATTTGCTGATAACATTTTACTTTATTTATATAATCCCACTCTCTCACTGCAGCATTTAATATCCCTACTTCGGGAGTTTGGGGAAATATTGGGTCTCCAAAGTTATATAAAAAATAAGTATCTTTATTATTGAAAATAGTTTTCAATCATTCATACTGGCATGCCAGACTACCATTCACTTGGGCTAAGGGGAGTTTTAGGTGTACAAATCACCAAAAAATCCTCTTCCTTATACCACATGACTTTGAGTAAAGATCTTGATGAGTGGCGTCATCTCCAGCTCTACTAACTGGGCAGGGCCAACCAATGCCGGATTAAGCCTTGGGGGCCCCGAAGCAGTTAAACCAGGGTGGCCCGGGTGAAGGGGGATGTATATTAGATTGTGCATATCTTCCAACATAAATGCTAGGAATGACAAAATGCTCTGCTCCTAGACTTCCCTCTTAAAATATGATTAGCATTACCTGTGTTGAACTATTTAAGTGTAAGAAAGGTATTTCAACACAGAAGACGAGGCAAACCTGGGTCACTTAAAGCTCTCTTCCCCCCTCCTATCTCTCCTCTAGTTAGGAAGCTCCATCAGTGAAACCTGATACTTCTGTGTCTCTACCTGCATTGCATACTGTCCTCGCATTCTCGCTTCCTGATTCTGCTGCTGCACAAGAGGGAGAGCTAGTGATGTCAGTGTGCTCTGGTCAGGAGGGGTGGGAGTGGGGGGTCCTGACAGAGAAGGGCCCAGGGTATAGTATCCCCTGCAGCTTGCCCCTTAGTCTGGCTAAAGGGCCAATTTACTAAAAATGATTACACTTCCAAAACTAATTCATATGCTCCAATCACTCCCATTAATGCTCACCTTAGAAGACACTAAAATATTTAATTCAAACTTTCCTAAATTCATTGGAAATCATAAATGGCTTAAGATAGGCTTCATGAGATTGCAACATCCCAAAACCATTGGAAGGATTAATTTCCCTAACTTCACATATTATAATCATGTTGAAATGTTAAGACATTTGTGGGACTGACTGAAAGGATCCATTATTTACACTGATCCGACATTAGAAGAAATCATGACTCTGAAATACCTCAAGGGCTAAGAGAAAATATACTCCATTTGAATACCCATAGACAGTGGCGGATCCAGGGGGTGGGGGCACTCGGGCCCGTGCCCCCCCTGTCATTTGTGGCCTCCGTCCCCCATTCTCCCCCGGCGCCAGCGCCGCACAGGGAGATGACGGGCGCCCACTGAGATTGTGTTACCAGCGGGCGCCCGTCTCCCTGCACAGCGGCAGCCGGAGGCAGGAGCTCAGTACTGAGCTTCGGCTTCCGGCGCTGTCACTGTGCGGCGTGCACTATGGGAGAGACGTCAGTCATGACGTCTCTCTCATAGTGCTGAGAAGAGGACGCCAGGAGGAAGTCTGGAAGCGGGAACGGGGTTCGGTAAGTATGACGTTTTTTATCTTCCTTAATGCAGCGGGGGCATCTACTGGGGGCAAACTACGGGGGGACATTACTACTGGGGGGGCATCAACAAGGGGCATTACTACTGAGGGGGGCATTACTACTGGGGGCATTATTACTGGGGGCATTATTACTGGGTGGCATCTACAGGGGGCATTACTACTGGGGGGTCATCTATTGGGGGCATTACTACTGGGGGCAGCTACTGGGGGACATTTTTACTCGGGGCCATCTACTGGGGGAATTATTACTGGGGGGCATCTACTGGTTGCATTACTACTGGGGATGTAGTTTACTATATTGCTCAGTGTGAATGCAGCTGACGATGAGCGATTCGTGGCATGTGGGTCGTTAACGACCGTTGGTCTCGGCCATGCATGCAGCTCAATTTGGACTCATCATCCAAAGCTGCATGCTCTGGCCGGCCGTGGCATGATGTCACTGGGCAATATCGCTAGCGATATTGCACAGTGGGTATGTCCGCCGTCAGGCGGCCCGGCCCGGGAGGGGGAAACACTAGGTGATGTCGCTCACCGAGCACATCGCCTAGTGTGTACCCACCTTTAGACTATAACGAGTTTTATGGTAAGAACTTACCTTTGTTAAAACTCTTTCTGCGAAGTACACTGGGCTCCACAAGGAAAGACATAGAGGGTGTAGAGTAGGATCTTGATCCGAGGCACCAACAGGCTCAAAAGCTTTGACTGTTCCCAGAATGCATAGCGCTACCTCCTCTATAACCCCAAAAAAAGAAAAAGAGAAGAACAATTCCAGACGCGCTGTCACAGCTGCCAGCAAGGGATTGTCAGTCCCAATACAGAGTTTTTACAACAAAAGGCAAGTAAGCCGGCGCTGGCTGTCTTTCCAATAATTAAAACAACTATGGATGATTGAAAAACACTTGTATTTATTAACTGACACTAATTAGTGAATAAAAACATGAATAAAATATAAAATTCACACAATCATATAAAATTAAGGGCATATATGGAGCTGAGAAAAAATTCAAATGTGCTGCTAATGAGTGTCCACTGAGGATCCCGGACTAGAACACTGGACAAAAGTTCCCTGGGGAAGAGAAATGGAATACAGCTGGTTTTACCCGTATATGCGGAGGCTTCCAATTGCTTTTGAAAACAGCAGGCGAGCTGTATCACTTGTATTCAAGCTGGGTCTCTCCGATGGATGCTGTAATTGATATGTCCCACAGAGAACAAATCCAAGGCAGGTGTTCCAAAATAGATTGTCAAAAGTCCATATCTGGATCCTGTGATGAAGTGGAGCACTGGTGATAGTGGTGATGGCAGCTTTTTCACACTTAACGCGTTTCCCTAGGCACGGTCACCTAGCTTCATCAGATGATGAATACAAGTGATACAGCTCGCCTGCTGTTTTCAAAAGCAATTGGAAGCCTCCGCATATACGGGTAAAACCAGCTGTATTCCATTTCTCTTCCCCAGGGAACTTTTGTCCAGTGTTCTAGTCCGGGATCCTCAGTGGACACTCATTAGCAGCACATTTGAATTTTTTCTCAGCTCCATATATGCCCTTAATTTTATATGATTGTGTGAATTTTATATTTTATTCATGTTTTTATTCACTAATTAGTGTCAGTTAATAAATACAAGTGTTTTTCAATCATCCATAGTTGTTTTAATTATTGGAAAGACAGCCAGCGCCGGCTTACTTGCCTTTTGTTGTAAATCCTCTATAACCCCGCCTCCCTGCACAGGAGCTCAGTTTTTAGTTAACCAGCCCAATGCAGTAGCAGGAAAAGAGACAACAACAGTTAGTAGCCACATACACCACACTCTCACGACAGGAGAAGTGTCAGCGGCTAATGCCATACCAACACAAAGAAGCTAAGTGCGTCAGGGTGGGCGCCTTGTGGAGCCCAGTGTACCTCGCAGAAAGAGTTTTAACAAAGGTAAGTTCTTACCATAAAACTCGTTTTCTGCTGCGGGGTACACTGGGCTCCACAAGGAATGACATAGGGGATGTCCTAAAGCAGTTCCTTATGGGAAGGGACGCACTGTAGCGGGCACAAGAACCCGGCGTCCAAAGGAAGCATCCTGGGAAGCGGCAGTATCAAAGGCATAGAACCTTATGAACGTGTTCACTGAGGACCACGTAGCCGCCTTGCACAATTGTTCAAGGGTCGCACCATGGCGGGCTGCCCAAGAAGGTCCAACAGACCGAGTAGAATGGGCCGTAATGTGAGCAGGAGCTGATAGACCAGCCCTCACATAAGCATGTGCAATCACCGTACTAATCCATCTGGCCAAAGTTTGCTTGTGAGCAGGCCAGCCCCGTTTGTGAAATCCAAACAGCACAAAGAGAGAATCAAATTTCCTAATAGAAGCAGTTCTCTTCACATAGATACGGAGAGCCCGTACCACATCCAAAGACCGCTTTTTGGGAGACAGATCAGGAGAAACAAGTGCCGGAACCACAATCTCCTGGTTAAGGTGGAACGAAGAAACCACCTTAGGCAAATAACCGGGACGAGTCCTAAGAACCGCCCGGTCACGGTGAAATATCAGATATGGGGAATTACAAGAAAAGGCACCCAAATCCGACACTCTTCTAGCTGAAGCAATAGCCAGCAGAAACACCACCTTAAGGGAAAGCCAATTAAGATCAGCTGACCCAAGAGGTTCAAACGGAGACTCTTGTAACGCCTCCAAAACCACTGACAAGTCCCAAGGAGCCACAGGCGGGACATAGGGAGGTTGGATACGCAACACACCCTGAGTGAAGGTACGCACATCAGGTAAGGTCACAATCTTTCTCTGAAACCACACCGACAAGGCAGAAATTTGAACCTTGAAGGAGGCCAGACGCAGGCCTAAGTCCAGGCCCTGCTGAAGAAAAGCCAACAACTTGGCTATACTAAACTTGGAAGCGTCATAATGGTTAGATGCGCACCAAACAAAATAAGAATGCCAGACCCCGAGCAGAAGCCGGTTTCCGAGCCCACAACATAGTTTGAATGACCGCCTCAGAAAACCCTTTAGCCCTCAAGACGGAAGCTTCAAGAGCCACACCGTCAAAGACAGCCAGGCTAGGTCCTGGTAGACACAGGTGCCCTGAACGAGGAGGTCTGGACGTTGTGGAAGTAGAATTGGACGCTCTGACGATAGGCCCTGCAGGTCTGAGAACCAGTGCCGTCTGGGCCACGCTGGAGCCAAGAGAAGCAGAATTCCTCTTTATTGCTTGAACTTCCGAATAACCCTGGGCAGGAGTGACACCGGAGGGAACACGTACGGCAGCCGAAACCTCCACGGCACCGCCAGCGCATCCACGAATGCTGCTTGAGGATTCCTTGTCCTTGCTCCAAAGACCGGAACCTTGTGATTGTGTCGAGACGCCATCAGATCTATGTCTGGAAGGCCCCACTTTTCCACTAGGAGTTGAAACACTTCTGGATGGAGGCCCCACTCTCCGGCATGTACGTCCTGACGACTGAGAAAGTCCGCTTCTCAATTAAGGACTCCCGGAATGAATATTGCCGATATGGCCGGTAGATGGCGTTCTGCCCAATGTAGAATCCGTGAGACTTCCTTCATTGCCAAACGGCTTAGAGTGCCGCCTTGATGATTTATGTAAGCCACTGTGGTGGCGTTGTCCAACTGTACTTGAACAGGATGGTTCTGAATTAAATGCTGGGCCAGGTTCAACGCATTGAAGACCACCCGCAATTCCAGAATGTTGATCGAGAGGAGAGATTCCTCTTTGGTCCACCGACCCTGAAGGGAGTGTTGCTCGAGCACCGCTCCCCAACCTCTGAGACTGGCATCTGTCGTCAACAGGACCCAGTCGGATATCCATAAGGGACGGACCCTGCACAATCGTTGGTCCTGGAGCCACCAGTGCAGCGACAGACGAACCTCCGGAGTCAATGAGATCATGTGATACCTGATCCGGTGAGGCAGGCCGTCCCACTTGGCTAGAATCAGCCTCTGGAGGGGGCGAGAATGAAATTGAGCATACTCCACCATGTCGCATGCTGATACCATGAGGCCCAGCACCTGCATCGCCGAGTTTATCGACACTTGCGGATGAGAAAGGAAGCAACAAATCCTGTCCTGAAACTTCAGGACTTTCTCCTGAGACAAGAACAACTGCTGGTTGTGAGTGTCCAATAGCGCTCCCAGGTGCACCATGCTCTGAGCAGGGACCAGGGAGGATTTCTTCCAGTTGATGAGCCACCCGTGGGCTTGTAGAAACTGGACAGTCATATCCAGATGACGTAGGAGAATTTCTGGGGAATTTGCCAGGATTAACAAGTCGTCCAGATACGGCAGTATCCTGACCCCTTGACGGCGGAGTACCACCGTTATCACCACCATAACTTTGGTGAAGACTCGCGGAGCCGTAGTTAAACCAAAAGGTAACGCCCGAAACTGGTAATGGAGGTTGCCAATCGCAAACCTCAGGTTTTGCTGATGTGACACTGCTATAGGAATATGCAGGTAAGCATCCTCTATGTCCAGGGAGACCATGTAGTCCCCAGGTTCCAAGGCCAGAACTATAAAGCGAAGGGTTTCCATACGGAACTTGGAAACTTTCACAAACCTGTTCAATGCCTTGAGGTTGAGAATGGGACGGGAGGACCCATTCGGTTTCGGGACCAGAAACAGCAGAGAATAGTACCCCCGGCACCTCTGAGCAAGAGGCACCTGTACTATGACTCCTGTATCCAGGAGGGTCTGTACCACCGAATGTAGAGTGTTTGCCTTTGTCTGGTCCAATTGGACGTCTGTCCGGCAAAATCGATGAGGGGGTCGTTTTTGAAGGCTATGGCGTAACCTCGAGTGACGACTTCCCGTATCCAGGCATCTGAAGTGGTCTTCAACCATTCCTGGGTATACCCTTGAAGCCGGCCCCCCAGCCTGGGATCCCCCAGGGGGAGGCCTGTCCCATCATGCGGCAGGCTTATCGGTCTTGGAAGCTGGCTGACGGGCAGCCCAGGCTCTTTTGTGCTTCGGCTTACCAGGTTTGGAAGTGTGGGCCTGCTTGTTGTACGCCTGACCTTTGTCACGATCCGGGTATCTGGACGCCATTTCTTACCCATCAGATGCCTCCTAAGGCTGGCTCAGCGCTCCAGGACCGGATCCCATCTGTTATCCTGATGTGCATATTCCCGCATCCTCTCCTATCTCTCTGGACGCTGTCACAGTAACGCCTTATACATCTGGCATGGCGTCTCCCGCGGCCTCCGCCGCCGTTCCTGAGCTTCTGCATTCAGAGTGGCGATTACGTCAGCCGCGGCCTCCGCTGTGTCCGCGTGGTTGGATGTGCACCTGTCAGCCTGGCGTCTCCTGTCTCCGGTGGCCGGCGCCGCCATTACTGTTTTCCAGACCACATGGATTACAAACCAAACTTCCCTCCAAGTGTCTGCATGGGCGCAGCCATCTTGGATTCTGTCATCTGATCATATTCACCAATCTGCTGTCTGTATTATTAATTTGCATAATTGCCTAGCCAATGCCTTCCTTGCTGCAGGTATAAATAGGTTGTGCCTGAGCAAGGAAGGCGTCAGTGCTTTGGTTGTCAAACCTAGTTCCAGTTTGTCTCTCTCCTGTGAATGTCTTCCAGGTTCCAGCTCCTGTCTCCAGACTTCTGCTATAGAGACCCGCACCAGCATTCCATCTGCGGTGTAGCCTGACTCTCCGATCCATTCTGGACTCACCTGTTTCCAGCTACAACATCACCTGCTTCCAGCTCAGCTTCCAGCAGTGTACAGCTTCTCTTAAAGGGCCGGTGTCCTTTCTGCAGTTTACCACTCTCCACCGGTATTATTATTTCTCCGCTCTCAAATTCTACATTTCATCTATATTGCATCGCTCTCAAGCTTTATCTATTATTTAACTGGTTCCAGCCAGTATCCACTCCGTGCCAACACCTGTCTGGTTCTAACCAGTACCCACAGCAGCATTTTATCTACAGCAGTCCAGCTTTCCCTGGAACACCAGCTGGTACGACCCTGGGCTTTCCTCATTGCTACAGTTGAGCCTGGTAAGGACTTTCCAACTTGCAGATAATAAGAACTGTCTCATACCACCAGAGCTCTGTGGCCCCTGCCACCCTGTAGTACCCAGGAACTGTATTATTATTTCTCTGCTGATTTTTATGTTTCTTTTTACTGCTACTGTGATGCATGGAGTTTGTCATAAATAAATATCATTGACTTTTACTCAAGTTGTCGTGGTCACGCCTTCGGGCGGTTTCTCTTCATGTTACTTACATGTCCAGGGGTCTGATACAACCTCCCAGGTTCCGGTACATCTCAGCCCCTACAACTGAGGCTGCCTTCCGTCAGCTCAGGCCCTCAGTTGTGACAGTAAGCACTGACCAAATGAATCCAGCCGGAGACCAGGATCAAGCGGCCAGGCCGTTGCAAGAACTGGCAGCCCGACTTGAACATCAGGAGGCTGCACAGGGCCACATCATCCGCTGTCTCCAGGATCTCTCTACTCGGCTGGATGGGATTCAGACAACTCTCCGTGGATCAGACGCGTCCGGTGCGTCAACCACAGTGACTCCAGCTATAACCCCATCCACCTTACCCGTTTCTGCTCCACGTCTTCATCTTCCAACGCCAGCAAAATTTGACGGTTCTCCAAGATTCTGCAGGGGATTTCTCAACCAGTGTGAGATTCAGTTTGAGCTACAACCTGGCAATTTTCCCAGTGACCGTACAAAAATTGCCTACATCATCTCTCTTCTCAGTGGCTCAGCCCTTGATTGGGCATCACCGTTATGGGAAAGGTCCGACACCCTGCTATCTTCTTACACTGCATTCGTGTCAACATTCAGGCGCATCTTCGACGAGCCAGGCCGGGTAACTTCAGCTTCGTCTGAGATTCTCCGTTTACGCCAGGGATCACGTACTGTAGGACAATATCTTATACAGTTCCAGATCCTGGCATCCGAACTGGCATGGAACGACGAGGCCCTGTATGCTGCATTCTGGCATGGTTTATCTGAGTGTATTAAAGACGAGTTAGCTACCAGAGACTTACCCTCCAAGTTAGATGAGCTAATCTCACTTTGTACAAAAGTTGACTTACGTTTCAGAGAGAGAGCAACGGAGCGTGGAAGATCATCTGTTCCAAAATCTTCTGCTCCTCCTCCTCGCCAACTGTCACCAACTAAAGATGAGCCCATGCAAATTGGCCGTTCCCGTTTAACTCCTGCTGAGCGCCGAAGACGTCTCTCCGAGTCTCTCTGTCTTTATTGTGCAGCTCCGTCTCACACCATTAATGCTTGTCCCAAACGTCCGGGACTCCAGACCCTAGCTCGCCAAGGAGAGGGCCGGCTAGGAGTAATGATCTCCTCTCCATCCCCTCAAGATTGTAATCTCCCAGTCTCGCTTCAAGTTGCTCAACGTTATCAGAACGTCATTGCCCTCCTTGATTCCGGAGCAGCTGGGAACTTTATTACCGAAGCCTATGTTAAACGGTGGTCCCTACCCACCGAGAGACTTCCTTCCTCCTTTTCCTTAACTGCCGTGGATGGCAGTAACATTTTTGATACAGTTATTGCTCTAAGGACTCTACCAGTTCGTCTGAGAGTGGGAGTTCTTCATTCCGAACTTATTTCACTTTTAGTGATTCCAAGAGCCACACATCCTGTGGTCCTGGGCCTTCCATGGCTCCGTCTTCACAATCCTACAATTGATTGGACGACTACGCAAATCCTGGCATGGGGTCCCTCCTGTGCTGAGACATGTTTGTTTAAAGTGTTGCCTGTCTGTTCTTCCTCCCCCAGGTCGTCTGATGTTCCACCTCCTCCATATCAAGATTTCACGGATGTGTTCAGTAAGGCTTCTGCTGATATCCTTCCTCCTCATAGAGAATGGGACTGCCCGATTGATCTCGTTCCAGGGAAGGTTCCACCTCGAGGCCGAACTTATCCGTTGTCTCTGCCCGAGACGCATTCTATGGAGGAATACATTAAAGAGAACCTAGCAAAGGGGTTCATTCGACCTTCTTCTTCTCCAGCCGGCGCAGGCTTCTTTTTTGTAAAAAAGAAAGATGGTGGTCTGCGGCCGTGCATCGACTACAGAGGTTTGAACGACATTACCATCAAGAACCGCTATCCTTTACCCCTGATTACTGAGCTCTTTGACAGAGTTAGCGGAGCTACCATCTTTACAAAGCTGGACTTGAGAGGTGCATACAATCTCATCCGGATCCGTGAGGGTGACGAGTGGAAGACCGCATTTAACACCCGTGACGGACATTATGAGTACCTCGTCATGCCCTTCGGATTGAGCAATGCTCCAGCTGTCTTCCAGCATTTCGTCAATGAGATCTTCAGAGACATTCTATACCGTCATGTCGTGGTCTATCTAGATGATATCCTCATTTTTGCCAACAATTTAGAGGAACATCGTTTTTGGGTAAAGGAGGTTCTGTCCCGTCTCCGTGTCAATCATCTCTATTGCAAATTAGAGAAATGCGTCTTTGAAGTCAAATCCATTCCGTTTCTAGGGTACATTGTGTCCGGTTCCGGACTAGAGATGGATCCTGAGAAACTACAAGCAATCCAGAATTGGCCGGTACCCTTAACCCTCAAAGGGGTCCAGAGGTTCTTAGGGTTCGCCAATTATTACCGAAAGTTTATACGAGACTTTTCCACCATTGTGGCGCCTATTACTGCTTTCACCAAGAAGGGTGCTAACCCGTCCAAGTGGTCTGAAGAAGCCATGCAAGCTTTTCATCTTTTAAAACAGAGGTTCATCTCTGCGCCTGTCCTGAAACAGCCTGACATCGACTCTCCTTTCATCTTAGAGGTGGATGCCTCCTCCGTTGGAGTAGGAGCGGTGTTATCTCAGAGGGCTAAAGATGGCCATTTACATCCTTGCAGTTTCTTCTCACGGAAGTTCTCCCCAGCGGAACGCAACTATGCCATTGGCGACCAGGAGTTGCTAGCCATCAAGCTCGCTCTAGAGGAGTGGAGATATCTGTTGGAGGGAGCCTCTCATTCAATCACCATCCTTACAGACCACAAGAACCTTCTATATCTGAAAGGCGCACAATGTCTCAACCCTCGTCAGGCCAGATGGGCACTTTTCTTTTCCAGGTTCGACTTTAAACTCCAGTTCTGTCCGGGCTCTCAGAATCGCAAGGCCGATGCCCTTTCCCGCTCATGGGAGCAAGAAAATGAGTCAGAGTCTTCAGACAAGCATCCTATTATAAATCCGTTGGCATTCTCCACGGTAGGGATGGACTCTACGCCCCCATCAGGGAAAAGTTTTGTGAAGCCGACACTAAGGAAGAAGCTCATGCATTGGGCCCATGCTTCCCGCTTTGCCGGACATACAGGTATCCAAAAAACCCTGGAGTTTATCTCTAGGTCCTATTGGTGGCCAACTCTGAAAAAGGACGTTTTGGAGTTTATTGCATCTTGCCCAAAGTGTGCTCAACATAAAGTATCCCGCAAGTCGCCTGCGGGGCAACTGGTTCCACTATCTGTTCCCCGTCGACCATGGACCCATTTGTCGAT
The DNA here is from genome assembly GCF_028390025.1 of Pseudophryne corroboree. Classification (NCBI taxonomy): domain Eukaryota; kingdom Metazoa; phylum Chordata; class Amphibia; order Anura; family Myobatrachidae; genus Pseudophryne; species Pseudophryne corroboree. The sequence continues at coordinate 692,767,217 of NC_086446.1, forward strand.
GGATTTTATTACTGATTTGCCCATGTGCAACAAGTTCAATACCATCTGGGTGGTAGTTGACCGGTTCACCAAGATGGCACACTTCATTCCTCTCACCGGTCTTCCGTCAGCTTCCAAGTTGGCTCAAGTATTCATACAAGAGATCTTCCGACTCCACGGTCTTCCAGAAGAAATTATCTCAGATCGAGGAGTTCAATTCACAGCCAAATTCTGGCGAAGTTTATGTCAAGTCCTCCAAGTCAAGCTAAAGTTTTCCACGGCTTACCATCCTCAGACCAATGGTCAAACTGAGAGGGTGAATCAGGACTTGGAGTCCTTCCTCCGCATCTATGTGTCCTCCTCTCAAGATGACTGGGTTCAATTACTTCCCTGGGCCGAGTTCTGTCATAACAACCAGTATCATTCTTCATCTTCTTCAACACCATTCTTCACCAACTTTGGATTCCACCCTAAAGTCCCTGAGTTCCAACCGCTTCCAGCAACTTCTGTTCCCGCAGTGGATATCACCTTGCATCAGTTTGCCAATATCTGGAAGAGCGTACGATCAGCTCTGCTCAAGGCATCGTTCAGGTACAAGAAGTTTGCGGATAAGAAGCGTCGAGCAGTTCCTGCTCTCAAGGTGGGTGATCGGGTATGGTTATCCACGAAGAATTTGAGGTTGAGAGTTCCCAGTATGAAGTTTGCACCTCGCTTCATCGGTCCTTTTAAAATTGATCAAGTCATCAATCCTGTTGCTTACAGACTCCAGTTACCTCCTTTCTTAAAAATACCCAGGACATTCCATGTTTCCCTGTTGAAACCGTTAATCTTGAATCGGTTTCATTCCTCACTTCCTCCAACTCCGAAAGTCCAAACTCAACGAGGCATTGAGTATGAAGTGGCCAAGATCCTGGACTCACGTCACCGTTACGGTCAACTTCAGTATCTTATTGACTGGAAGGGTTATGGCCCTGAGGAACGTTCATGGACCAATGCTTCTGATGTCCATGCTCCTGCCTTGGTCCGGAGATTCCATTCCAAGTTTCCTCAAAAGCCAAAGAAGTGTCCTGGGGCCACTCCTAAAGGGGGGGGTGCTGTCACGATCCGGGTATCTGGACGCCATTTCTTACCCATCAGATGCCTCCTAAGGCTGTCTCAGCGCTCCAGGACCGGATCCCATCTGTTATCCTGATGTGCATATTCCCGCATCCTCTCCTATCTCTCTGGACGCTGTCACAGTAACGCCTTATACATCTGGCATGGCGTCTCCCGCGGCCTCCGCCGCCGTTCCTGAGCTTCTGCATTCAGAGTGGCGATTACGTCAGCCGCGGCCTCCGCTGTGTCCGCGTGGTTGGATGTGCACCTGTCAGCCTGGCGTCTCCTGTCTCCGGTGGCCGGCGCCGCCATTACTGTTTTCCAGACCACATGGATTACAAACCAAACTTCCCTCCAAGTGTCTGCATGGGCGCAGCCATCTTGGATTCTGTCATCTGATCATATTCACCAATCTGCTGTCTGTATTATTAATTTGCATAATTGCCTAGCCAATGCCTTCCTTGCTGCAGGTATAAATAGGTTGTGCCTGAGCAAGGAAGGCGTCAGTGCTTTGGTTGTCAAACCTAGTTCCAGTTTGTCTCTCTCCTGTGAATGTCTTCCAGGTTCCAGCTCCTGTCTCCAGACTTCTGCTATAGAGACCCGCACCAGCATTCCATCTGCGGTGTAGCCTGACTCTCCGATCCATTCTGGACTCACCTGTTTCCAGCTACAACATCACCTGCTTCCAGCTCAGCTTCCAGCAGTGTACAGCTTCTCTTAAAGGGCCGGTGTCCTTTCTACAGTTTACCACTCTCCACCGGTATTATTATTTCTCCGCTCTCAAATTCTACATTTCATCTATATTGCATCGCTCTCAAGCTTTATCTATTATTTAACTGGTTCCAGCCAGTATCCACTCCGTGCCAACACCTGTCTGGTTCTAACCAGTACCCACAGCATCATTTTATCTACAGCAGTCCAGCTTTCCCTGGAACACCAGCTGGTACGACCCTGGGCTTTCCTCATTGCTACAGTTGAGCCTGGTAAGGACTTTCCAACTTGCAGATAATAAGAACTGTCTCATACCACCAGAGCTCTGTGGCCCCTGCCACCCTGTAGTACCCAGGAACTGTATTATTATTTCTCTGCTGATTTTTATGTTTCTTTTTACTGCTACTGTGATGCATGGAGTTTGTCATAAATAAATATCATTGACTTTTACTCAAGTTGTCGTGGTCACGCCTTCGGGCGGTTTCTCTTCATGTTACTTACATGTCCAGGGGTCTGATACAACCTCCCAGGTTCCGGTACATCTCAGCCCCTACAACTGAGGCTGCCTTCCGTCAGCTCAGGCCCTCAGTTGTGACAACCTTTTGCTTTACCTGAAGGACGAAAGGGGCGAAAAGAAGTACCTTTAGCCTTCGACACAGAAGGAGCGGTACTTGGCAGACAGGCAGTTTTGGCAGTAGCCAAATCAGCCACTATATTATTTAAGTCCTCCCCAAACAGAATATCTCCCTTGAAAGGGAGTACCTCCAGGGTTTTTCTAGAGTCCAGATCCACAGACCAGGATCTCAGCCACAATATCCGGCGAGCCAGGACTGATGTAGTAGAGGCCTTGGCTGCTAGGATACCAGCATCAGGAGCGCCTCTTTAATATAGTGAGAAGCTGTGACAATATATGACAAGCATTGTCTAGCATGGTCAGAAGAGATTTCAGCTTCTAACTCCAAGGCCCATGCTTCAATAGCCTCTGCAGCCCATGTTGCTGCAATAGTGGGCCTTTGTGCAGCACCCGTGAGGGTGTAAATCGCTTTCAGACAACCCTCCACACGTTTATCCGTAGGCTCTTTTAGAGACGTGACGGTAATGACAGGTAGAGCTGAGGAAACCACCATCCTAGCCACATGTGAGTCTACTGGAGGAGGCGTTTCCCAATTTTTAGACAGCTCTGGCACGAGGGGATAGCGAGCCAGCATCTTCTTTTGAGGCACAAACTTCTTTCCCGGGTTTCCCCAGGGTTCCTGACGTATTTCCACTAGGTGGTCAGAGTGAGGTAAAACTTGTTTAACCACCTTCTGATGCATGAACCTATCTGGTTTCTTAGGAGGGGCGTATGGCTTGGGATCATACGTAATCTGTAAAATTAACTTAATAGCCTCCAAAAGATCAGGAACATCCACATGTGAACTACCCTACCCATTAGCAGTATCTGTGTCAGAATCTGTGGGGTCAGTGTAAGCGCCATCTTCATCAGACGAGGTGTCAGTGACAGCAGTGGATTGTGAGGAGATAAGAGCTCGCTTAGAGGACCCCTTGGTCTTAGGCGAGCGCGGGTCAGACTTTTTAGTAGTCAAGGACTGGTTCAACTTCTTTAATTGAGCAGATAAATTGTCCTCCCAAGGCGGGTTAGCTGTCTGGACCACATACGGTTGCACCGGCATAGGAGGTCCCATAGGGGGTGTTAGTTTAGTAACTAGCGTATGTAGAAACATGGAGAAAGTAGCCCACGGTGGGTCATTATGTACCCCCATTGCCACAGTCCCACTGGGGGGCAAGGAGCCCCCAGAACCAGAGCCCACAGCTGCTATAGTCTCCTCATAGGGATCTGTGGCTTCAGCAACACCGGCAGTGTGTTCAGCCCCAGAAACGATACCTTCAGAAGCAGGCATGATATAACTTGCAGTATCAGGTAACACAGTACAATTGGCAGCAGCACAATACCTCTTACCCAAACCCCTGCGCAGTGTAGTCAGCACAAGCAGAGATACAGGAGAGATATGGTGACTAAAATCACAGAGAAAAATACGTATTAGAGTATATCTTGTGAAAATCGTATATAATTATAAAACCTGACGCACCAAGCCCCCTCAGGTTATAGAATATAGGGATAGCAAGTTGAGTGAGAGACACGAAATGGAAACCACTCAGCAAGCTAAAGCACACACATATAGTCACATGTAAACAATGCAGAGGTTATTACTAACAATAATACTGCACTGGACCAGCTTATATAGCTATGTAGTCAATAGATAGATATAACACTGCACAGTAAGAACTAGAGATGAGCGGGTTCGGTTTCTCTGAATCCGAACCCGCCAGAACTTCATGTTTTTTTTCACGGGTCCGAGCGACTCGGATCTTCCCGCCTTGCTCGGTTAACCCGAGCGCGCCCGAACGTCATCATGACGCTGTCGGATTCTCGCGAGGCTCGGATTCTATCGCGAGACTCGGATTCTATATAAGGAGCCGCGCGTCGCCGCCATTTTCACACGTGCATTGAGATTGATAGGGAGAGGACGTGGCTGGCGTCCTCTCCATTTAGATTATAAGAGACTGAGAGAGATTTACTGGAGCTGACTAGGAGGAGTACTGTTACTGTAGAAGTGTAGAGACTGAGTGGAGAGAGTTTACTAGTGAGGAGGACAGTGCAGTTTACTTTATAATCCGTTCTCTGCCTGAAAAAAGCGATACACAGCACACAGTGACTCAGTCACATACCATATCTGTGTGCACTGCTCAGGCTCAGGCCAGTGTGCTGCATCATCTATTATCTATATATAATATTATATATCTGTCTGACTGCTCAGCTCACACAGCTTATAATTGTGGGGGAGACTGGGGAGCACTACTGCAGTGCCAGTTATAGGTTATAGCAGGAGCCAGGAGTACATAATATATTATATAGTGAGTGACCACCAGACACACAGTGCAGTTTATTTAATATATCCGTTCTCTGCCTGAAAAAAGCGATACACACAGTGACTCAGTCAGTCACATACCATATCTGTGTGCACTGCTCAGGCTCAGGCCAGTGTGCTGCATCATCTATTATCTATATATAATATTATATATATCTGTCTGACTGCTCAGCTCACACAGCTTATAATTGTGGGGGAGACTGGGGAGCACTACTGCAGTGCCAGTTATAGGTTATAGCAGGAGCCAGGAGTACATAATATATTATATAGTGAGTGACCACCAGACACACAGTGCAGTTTATTTAATATATCCGTTCTCTGCCTGAAAAAAGCGATACACACAGTGACTCAGTCAGTCACATACCATATCTGTGTGCACTGCTCAGGCTCAGGCCAGTGTGCTGCATCATCTATTATCTATATATAATATTATATATATCTGTCTGACTGCTCAGCTCACACAGCTTATAATTGTGGGGGAGACTGGGGAGCACTACTGCAGTGCCAGTTATAGGTTATAGCAGGAGCCAGGAGTACATAATATATTATATAGTGAGTGACCACCAGACACACAGTGCAGTTTATTTAATATATCCGTTCTCTGCCTGAAAAAAGCGATACACACAGTGACTCAGTCAGTCACATACCATATCTGTGTGCACTGCTCAGGCTCAGGCCAGTGTGCTGCATCATCTATTATCTATATATAATATTATATATATCTGTCTGACTGCTCAGCTCACACAGCTTATAATTGTGGGGGAGACTGGGGAGCACTACTGCAGTGCCAGTTATAGGTTATAGCAGGAGCCAGGAGTACATAATATATTATATAGTGAGTGACCACCAGACACACAGTGCAGTTTATTTAATATATCCGTTCTCTGCCTGAAAAAAGCGATACACACAGTGACTCAGTCAGTCACATACCATATCTGTGTGCACTGCTCAGGCTCAGGCCAGTGTGCTGCATCATCTATTATCTATATATAATATTATATATATCTGTCTGACTGCTCAGCTCACACAGCTTATAATTGTGGGGGAGACTGGGGAGCACTACTGCAGTGCCAGTTATAGGTTATAGCAGGAGCCAGGAGTACATATTATATTAAAATTAAACAGTGCACACTTTTGCTGCAGGAGTGCCACTGCCAGTGTGACTGACCAGTGACCTGACCACACTGACCACCAGTATAGTTAGTAGTATACTATATTGTGATTGCCTGAAAAAGTTAAACACTCGTCGTGTGACTTCACTTGTGTGGTGTTTTTTTTTTTATTCTATAAAAAACTCATTCTGCTGACAGACAGTGTCCAGCAGGTCCGTCATTATATAATATATATACCTGTCCGGCTGCAGTAGTGATATATATATATTTTTTATATCATTATTTATCATCCAGTCGCAGCAGACACAGTACGGTAGTTCACGGCTGTAGCTACCTCTGTGTCGGCACTCGGCAGTCCATCCATAATTGTATACCACCTACCCGTGGTTTTTTTTTCTTTCTTCTTTATACATACATACTACTACATCTCTTTATCAACCAGTCTATATTAGCAGCAGACACAGTACAGTACGGTAGTTCACGGCTGTGGCTACCTCTGTGTCGGCACTCGGCAGTCCGTCCATAATTGTATACCACCTAACCGTGGTTTTTTTTTCTTTCTTCTTTATACATACATACTACGACATCTCTTTATCAACCAGTCTATATTAGCAGCAGACACAGTACAGTACGGTAGTTCACGGCTGTGGCTACCTCTGTGTCGGCACTCGGCAGTCCGTCCATAATTGTATACCACCTAACCGTGTTTTTTTTTTCTTTCTTCTTCATACATACATACTACGACATCTCTTTATCAACCAGTCTATATTAGCAGCAGACACAGTACAGTACGGTAGTTCACGGCTGTGGCTACTTCTGTGTCGGCACTCGGCAGTCCGTCCATAATTGTATACCACCTACCCGTGGTTTTTTTTTCTTTCTTCTTTATACATACATACTACTACATCTCTTTATCAACCAGTCTATATTAGCAGCAGACACAGTACAGTACGGTAGTTCACGGCTGTGGCTACCTCTGTGTCGGCACTCGGCAGTCCGTCCATAATTGTATACCACCTACCCGTGGTTTTTTTTTCTTTCTTCTTCATACATACATACTACGACATCTCTTTATCAACCAGTCTATATTAGCAGCAGACACAGTACGGTAGTTCACGGCTGTAGCTACCTCTGTGTCGGCACTCGGCAGTCCGTCCATAATTGTATACTAGTATCCATCCATCTCCATTGTTTACCTGAGGTGCCTTTTAGTTGTGCCTATTAAAATATGGAGAACAAAAATGTTGAGGTTCCAAAATTAGGGAAAGATCAAGATCCACTTCCACCTCGTGCTGAAGCTGCTGCCACTAGTCATGGCCGAGACGATGAAATGCCAGCAACGTCGTCTGCCAAGGCCGATGCCCAATGTCATAGTACAGAGCATGTCAAATCCAAAACACCAAATATCAGTAAAAAAAGGACTCCAAAACCTAAAATAAAATTGTCGGAGGAGAAGCGTAAACTTGCCAATATGCCATTTACCACACGGAGTGGCAAGGAACGGCTGAGGCCCTGGCCTATGTTCATGGCTAGTGGTTCAGCTTCACATGAGGATGGAGGCACTCAGCCTATCGCTAGAAAAATGAAAAGACTCAAGCTGGCAAAAGCACCGCAAAGAACTGTGCGTTCTTCGAAATCCCAAATCCACAAGGAGAGTCCAATTGTGTCGGTTGCGATGCCTGACCTTCCCAACACTGGACGTGAAGAGCATGCGCCTTCCACCATTTGCACGCCCCCTGCAAGTGCTGGAAGGAGCACCCGCAGTCCAGTTCCTGATAGTCAGATTGAAGATGTCAGTGTTGAAGTACACCAGGATGAGGAGGATATGGGTGTTGCTGGCGCTGGGGAGGAAATTGACCAGGAGGATTCTGATGGTGAGGTGGTTTGTTTAAGTCAGGCACCCGGGGAGACACCTGTTGTCCGTGGGAGGAATATGGCCGTTGACATGCCTGGTGAAAATACCAAAAAAATCAGCTCTTCGGTGTGGAACTATTTCAACAGAAATGCGGACAACAGGTGTCAAGCCGTGTGTTCCCTTTGTCAAGCTGTAATAAGTAGGGGTAAGGACGTTAACCACCTCGGAACATCCTCCCTTATACGTCACCTGCAGCGCATTCATAATAAGTCAGTGACAAGTTCAAAAACTTTGGGTGACAGCGGAAGCAGTCCACTGACCAGTAAATCCCTTCCTCTTGTAACCAAGCTCACGCAAACCACCCCACCAACTCCCTCAGTGTCAATTTCCTCCTTCCCCAGGAATGCCAATAGTCCTGCAGGCAATGTCACTGGCAATTCTGACGAGTCCTCTCCTGCCTGGCATTCCTCCGATGCATCCTTGCGTGTAACGCCTACTGCTGCTGGCGCTGCTGTTGTTGCTGCTGGGAGTCGATGGTCATCCCAGAGGGGAAGTCGTAAGCCCACTTGTACTACTTCCAGTAAGCAATTGACTGTTCAACAGTCCTTTGCGAGGAAGATGAAATATCACAGCAGTCATCCTGCTGCAAAGCGGATAACTGAGGCCTTGACAACTATGTTGGTGTTAGACGTGCGTCCGGTATCCGCCGTTAGTTCACAGGGAACTAGACAATTTATTGAGGCAGTGTGCCCCCGTTACCAAATACCATCTAGGTTCCACTTCTCTAGGCAGGCGATACCGAGAATGTACACGGACGTCAGAAAAAGACTCACCAGTGTCCTAAAAAATGCAGTTGTACCCAATGTCCACTTAACCACGGACATGTGGACAAGTGGAGCAGGGCAGGGTCAGGACTATATGACTGTGACAGCCCACTGGGTAGATGTATGGACTCCCGCCGCAAGAACAGCAGCGGCGGCACCAGTAGCAGCATCTCGCAAACGCCAACTCTTTCCTAGGCAGGCTACGCTTTGTATCACCGCTTTCCAGAATACGCACACAGCTGAAAACCTCTTACGGCAACTGAGGAAGATCATCGCGGAATGGCTTACCCCAATTGGACTCTCCTGTGGATTTGTGGCATCGGACAACGCCAGCAATATTGTGTGTGCATTAAATATGGGCAAATTCCAGCACGTCCCATGTTTTGCACATACCTTGAATTTGGTGGTGCAGAATTTTTTAAAAAACGACAGGGGCGTGCAAGAGATGCTGTCGGTGGCCAGAAAAATTGCGGGACACTTTCGGCGTACAGGCACCACGTACAGAAGACTGGAGCACCACCAAAAACTACTGAACCTGCCCTGCCATCATCTGAAGCAAGAAGTGGTAACGAGGTGGAATTCAACCCTCTATATGCTTCAGAGGTTGGAGGAGCAGCAAAAGGCCATTCAAGCCTATACAATTGAGCACGATATAGGAGGTGGAATGCACCTGTCTCAAGTGCAGTGGAGAATGATTTCAACGTTGTGCAAGGTTCTGATGCCCTTTGAACTTGCCACACGTGAAGTCAGTTCAGACACTGCCAGCCTGAGTCAGGTCATTCCCCTCATCAGGCTTTTGCAGAAGAAGCTGGAGGCATTGAAGAAGGAGCTAAAAGGGAGCGATTCCGCTAGGCATGTGGGACTTGTGGATGCAGCCCTTAATTCGCTTAACAAGGATTCACGGGTGGTCAATCTGTTGAAATCAGAGCACTACATTTTGGCCACCGTGCTCGATCCTAGATTTAAAGCCTACCTTGGATCTCTCTTTCCGGCAGACACAAGTCTGCAGGGGTGCAAAGACCTGCTGGTGACAAAATTGTCAAGTCAAGCGGAACGCGACCTGTCAACATCTCCTCCTTCACATTCTCCCGCAACTGGGGGTGCGAGGAAAAGGCTCAGAATTCCGAGCCCACCCGCTGGCGGTGATGCAGGGCAGTCTGGAGCGACTGCTGATGCTGACATCTGGTCCGGACTGAAGGACCTGACAACGATTACGGACATGTCGTCTACTGTCACTGCATATGATTCTCTCAACATTGATAGAATGGTGGAGGATTATATGAGTGACCGCATCCAAGTAGGCACGTCACACAGTCCGTACTTATACTGGCAGGAAAAAGAGGCAATTTGGAGGCCCTTGCACAAACTGGCTTTATTCTACCTAAGTTGCCCTCCCACAAGTGTGTACTCCGAAAGAGTGTTTAGTGCCGCCGCTCACCTTGTCAGCAATCGGCGTACGAGGTTACATCCAGAAAATGTGGAGAAGATGATGTTCATTAAAATGAATTATAATCAATTCCTCCGCGGAGACATTGACCAGCAGCAATTGCCTCCACAAAGTACACAGGGAGCTGAGATGGTGGATTCCAGTGGGGACGAATTGATAATCTGTGAGGAGGGGGATGTACACGGTGATATATCGGAGGGTGAAGATGAGGTGGACATCTTGCCTCTGTAGAGCCAGTTTGTGCAAGGAGAGATTAATTGCTTCTTTTTTGGGGGGGGTCCAAACCAACCCGTCATATCAGTCACAGTCGTGTGGCAGACCCTGTCACTGAAATGATGGGTTGGTTAAAGTGTGCATGTCCTGTTTTGTTTATACAACATAAGGGTGGGTGGGAGGGCCCAAGGACAATTCCATCTTGCACCTCTTTTTTCTTTTCTTTTTCTTTGCATCATGTGCTGATTGGGGAGGGTTTTTTGGAAGGGACATCCTGCGTGACACTGCAGTGCCACTCCTAGATGGGCCCGGTGTTTGTGTCGGCCACTAGGGTCGCTAATCTTACTCACACAGTCAGCTACCTCATTGCGCCTCTTTTTTTCTTTGCGTCATGTGCTGTTTGGGGAGGGTTTTTTGGAAGGGACATCCTGCGTGACACTGCAGTGCCACTCCTAGATGGGCCCGGTGTTTGTGTCGGCCACTAGGGTCGCTTATCTTACTCACACAGCGACCTCGGTGCAAATTTTAGGACTAAAAATAATATTGTGAGGTGTGAGGTATTCAGAATAGACTGAAAATTAGAGATGAGCGGGTTCGGTTTCTCTGAATCCGAACCCGCCAGAACTTCATGTTTTTTTTTCACGGGTCCGAGCGACTCGGATCTTCCCGCCTTGCTCGGTTAACCCGAGCGCGCCCGAACGTCATCATGACGCTGTCGGATTCTCGCGAGGCTCGGATTCTATCGCGAGACTCGGATTCTATATAAGGAGCCGCGCGTCGCCGCCATTTTCACACGTGCATTGAGATTGATAGGGAGAGGACGTGGCTGGCGTCCTCTCCGTTTAGAATAGATTAGAGAGACACTTGATTTACTAATTTTGGGGAGCATTAGGAGTACTCAGTACAGTGCAGAGTTTTGCTGATAGTGACCACCAGTTTTATTTATAATCCGTTCTCTGCCTGAAAAAAGCGATACACAGCACACAGTGACTCAGTCACATACCATATCTGTGTGCACTGCTCAGGCTCAGGCCAGTGTGCTGCATCATCTATTATCTATATATAATATTATATATATCTGTCTGACTGCTCAGCTCACACAGCTTATAATTGTGGGGGAGACTGGGGAGCACTACTGCAGTGCCAGTTATAGGTTATAGCAGGAGCCAGGAGTACATAATATATTATATAGTGAGTGACCACCAGACACACAGTGCAGTTTATTTAATATATCCGTTCTCTGCCTGAAAAAAGCGATACACACAGTGACTCAGTCAGTCACATACCATACCTGTGTGCACTGCTCAGGCTCAGGCCAGTGTGCTGCATCATCTATATATATTATATATCTGTCTGACTGCTCAGCTCACACAGCTTATAATTGTGGGGGAGACTGGGGAGCACTACTGCAGTGCCAGTTATAGGTTATAGCAGGAGCCAGGAGTACATAATATTATATTAAAATTAAACAGTGCACACTTTTGCTGCAGGAGTGCCACTGCCAGTGTGACTAGTGACCAGTGACCTGACCACCAGTATATATAATATTAGTAGTATACTATCTCTTTATCAACCAGTCTATATTAGCAGCAGACACAGTACAGTGCGGTAGTTCACGGCTGTGGCTACCTCTGTGTCGGCACTCGGCAGCCCGTCCATAATTGTATATACCACCTAACCGTGGTTTTTTTTTCTTTCTTTATACATACATACTAGTTACGAGTATACTATCTCTTTATCAACCAGTCTATATTAGCAGCAGACACAGTACAGTGCGGTAGTTCACGGCTGTGGCTACCTCTGTGTCGGCACTCGGCAGCCCGTCCATAATTGTATATACCACCTAACCGTGGTTTTTTTTTCTTTCTTTATACATACATACTAGTTACGAGTATACTATCTCTTTATCAACCAGTCTATATATTAGCAGCAGACACAGTACAGTGCGGTAGTTCACGGCTGTGGCTACCTCTGTGTCGGCACTCGGCAGCCCGTCCATAATTGTATATACCACCTAACCGTGGTTTTTTTTTCTTTCTTTATACATACATACTAGTTACGAGTATACTATCTCTTTATCAACCAGTCTATATATTAGCAGCAGACACAGTACAGTGCGGTAGTTCACGGCTGTGGCTACCTCTGTGTCGGCACTCGGCAGCCCGTCCATAATTGTATATACCACCTAACCGTGGTTTTTTTTTCTTTCTTTATACATACATACTAGTTACGAGTATACTATCTCTTTATCAACCAGTCTATATTAGCAGCAGACACAGTACAGTGCGGTAGTTCACGGCTGTGGCTACCTCTGTGTCGGCACTCGGCAGCCCGTCCATAATTGTATATACCACCTAACCGTGGTTTTTTTTTCTTTCTTTATACATACATACTAGTTACGAGTATACTATCTCTTTATCAACCAGTCTATATATTAGCAGCAGACACAGTACAGTGCGGTAGTTCACGGCTGTGGCTACCTCTGTGTCGGCACTCGGCAGCCCGTCCATAATTGTATATACCACCTAACCGTGGTTTTTTTTTCTTTCTTTATACATACATACTAGTTACGAGTATACTATCTCTTTATCAACCAGTCTATATATTAGCAGCAGACACAGTACAGTGCGGTAGTTCACGGCTGTGGCTACCTCTGTGTCGGCACTCGGCAGCCCGTCCATAATTGTATACTAGTATCCAATCCATCCATCTCCATTGTTTACCTGAGGTGCCTTTTAGTTGTGCCTATTAAAATATGGAGAACAAAAATGTTGAGGTTCCAAAATTAGGGAAAGATCAAGATCCACTTCCACCTCGTGCTGAAGCTGCTGCCACTAGTCATGGCCGAGACGATGAAATGCCAGCAACGTCGTCTGCCAAGGCCGATGCCCAATGTCATAGTACAGAGCATGTCAAATCCAAAACACCAAATATCAGTAAAAAAAGGACTCCAAAACCTAAAATAAAATTGTCGGAGGAGAAGCGTAAACTTGCCAATATGCCATTTACCACACGGAGTGGCAAGGAACGGCTGAGGCCCTGGCCTATGTTCATGGCTAGTGGTTCAGCTTCACATGAGGATGGAAGCACTCAGCCTCTCGCTAGAAAAATGAAAAGACTCAAGCTGGCAAAAGCAGCACAGCAAAGAACTGTGCATTCTTCGAAATCCCAAATCCACAAGGAGAGTCCAATTGTGTCGGTTGCGATGCCTGACCTTCCCAACACTGGACGTGAAGAGCATGCGCCTTCCACCATTTGCACGCCCCCTGCAAGTGCTGGAAGGAGCACCCACAGTCCAGTTCCTGATAGTCAGATTGAAGATGTCAGTGTTGAAGTACACCAGGATGAGGAGGATATGGGTGTTGCTGGCGCTGGGGAGGAAATTGACCAGGAGGATTCTGATGGTGAGGTGGTTTGTTTAAGTCAGGCACCCGGGGAGACACCTGTTGTCCGTGGGAGGAATATGGCCGTTGACATGCCAGGTGAAAATACCAAAAAAATCAGCTCTTCGGTGTGGAGGTATTTCACCAGAAATGCGGACAACAGGTGTCAAGCCGTGTGTTCCCTTTGTCAAGCTGTAATAAGTAGGGGTAAGGACGTTAACCACCTCGGAACATCCTCCCTTATACGTCACCTGCAGCGCATTCATAATAAGTCAGTGACAAGTTCAAAAACTTTGGGTGACAGCGGAAGCAGTCCACTGACCAGTAAATCCCTTCCTCTTGTAACCAAGCTCACGCAAACCACCCCACCAACTCCCTCAGTGTCAATTTCCTCCTTCCCCAGGAATGCCAATAGTCCTGCAGGCCATGTCACTGGCAATTCTGACGAGTCCTCTCCTGCCTGGGATTCCTCCGATGCATCCTTGCGTGTAATGCCTACTGCTGCTGGCGCTGCTGTTGTTGCCGCTGGGAGTCGATGGTCATCCCAGAGGGGAAGTCGTAAGCCCACTTGTACTACTTCCAGTAAGCAATTGACTGTTCAACAGTCCTTTGCGAGGAAGATGAAATATCACAGCAGTCATCCTACTGCAAAGCGGATAACTGAGTCCTTGACAACTATGTTGGTGTTAGACGTGCGTCCGGTATCCGCCGTTAGTTCACAGGGAACTAGACAATTTATTGAGGCAGTGTGCCCCCGTTACCAAATACCATCTAGGTTCCACTTCTCTAGGCAGGCGATACCGAGAATGTACACGGACGTCAGAAAAAGACTCACCAGTGTCCTAAAAAATGCAGTTGTACCCAATGTCCACTTAACCACGGACATGTGGACAAGTGGAGCAGGGCAGGGTCAGGACTATATGACTGTGACAGCCCACTGGGTAGATGTATGGACTCCCGCCGCAAGAACAGCAGCGGCGGCACCAGTAGCAGCATCTCGCAAACGCCAACTCTTTCCTAGGCAGGCTACGCTTTGTATCACCGCTTTCCAGAATACGCACACAGCTGAAAACCTCTTACGGCAACTGAGGAAGATCATCGCGGAATGGCTTACCCCAATTGGATTCTCCTGTGGATTTGTGGCATCGGACAACGCCAGCAATATTGTGTGTGCATTAAATATGGGCAAATTCCAGCACGTCCCATGTTTTGCACATACCTTGAATTTGGTGGTGCAGAATTTTTTAAAAAACGACAGGGGCGTGCAAGAGATGCTGTCGGTGGCCAGAAAAATTGCGGGACACTTTCGGCGTACAGGCACCACGTACAGAAGACTGGAGCACCACCAAAAACTACTGAACCTGCCCTGCCATCATCTGAAGCAAGAAGTGGTAACGAGGTGGAATTCAACCCTCTATATGCTTCAGAGGTTGGAGGAGCAGCAAAAGGCCATTCAAGCCTATACAATTGAGCACGATATAGTAGGTGGAATGCACCTGTCTCAAGTGCAGTGGAGAATGATTTCAACGTTGTGCAAGGTTCTGATGCCCTTTGAACTTGCCACACGTGAAGTCAGTTCAGACACTGCCAGCCTGAGTCAGGTCATTCCCCTCATCAGGCTTTTGCAGAAGAAGCTGGAGGCATTGAAGAAGGAGCTAAAAGGGAGCAATTCCGCTAGGCATGTGGGACTTGTGGATGCAGCCCTTAATTCGCTTAACAAGGATTCACGGGTGGTCAATCTGTTGAAATCAGAGCACTACATTTTGGCCACCGTGCTCGATCCTAGATTTAAAGCCTACCTTGGATCTCTCTTTCCGGCAGACACAGGTCTGCTGGGGTTGAAAGACCTGCTGGTGACAAAATTGTCAAGTCAAGCGGAACGCGACCTGTCAACATCTCCTCCTTCACATTCTCCCGCAACTGGGGGTGCGAGGAAAAGGCTCAGAATTCCGAGCCCACCCGCTGGCGGTGATGCAGGGCAGTCTGGAGCGACTGCTGATGCTGACATCTGGTCCGGACTGAAGGACCTGACAACGATTACGGACATGTCGTCTACTGTCACTGCATATGATTCTCTCAACATTGATAGAATGGTGGAGGATTATATGAGTGACCGCATCCAAGTAGGCACGTCACACAGTCCGTACTTATACTGGCAGGAAAAAGAGGCAATTTGGAGGCCCTTGCACAAACTGGCTTTATTCTACCTAAGTTGCCCTCCCACAAGTGTGTACTCCGAAAGAGTGTTTAGTGCCGCCGCTCACCTTGTCAGCAATCGGCGTACGAGGTTACATCCAGAAAATGTGGAGAAGATGATGTTCATTAAAATGAATTATAATCAATTCCTCCGCGGAGACATTGACCAGCAGCAATTGCCTCCACAAAGTACACAGGGAGCTGAGATGGTGGATTCCAGTGGGGACGAATTGATAATCTGTGAGGAGGGGGATGTACACGGTGATATATCGGAGGGTGAAGATGAGGTGGACATCTTGCCTCTGTAGAGCCAGTTTGTGCAAGGAGAGATTAATTGCTTCTTTTTTGGGGGGGGTCCAAACCAACCCGTCATATCAGTCACAGTCGTGTGGCAGACCCTGTCACTGAAATGATGGGTTGGTTAAAGTGTGCATGTCCTGTTTTGTTTATACAACATAAGGGTGGGTGGGAGGGCCCAAGGACAATTCCATCTTGCACCTCTTTTTTCTTTTCTTTTTCTTTGCATCATGTGCTGATTGGGGAGGGTTTTTTGGAAGGGACATCCTGCGTGACACTGCAGTGCCACTCCTAGATGGGCCCGGTGTTTGTGTCGGCCACTAGGGTCGCTAATCTTACTCACACAGTCAGCTACCTCATTGCGCCTCTTTTTTTCTTTGCGTCATGTGCTGTTTGGGGAGGGTTTTTTGGAAGGGACATCCTGCGTGACACTGCAGTGCCACTCCTAGATGGGCCCGGTGTTTGTGTCGGCCACTAGGGTCGCTAATCTTACTCACACAGCTACCTCATTGCGCCTCTTTTTTTCTTTGCGTCATGTGCTGTTTGGGGAGGGTTTTTTGGAAGGGACATCCTGCGTGACACTGCAGTGCCACTCCTAGATGGGCCCGGTGTTTGTGTCGGCCACTAGGGTCGCTTATCTTACTCACACAGCGACCTCGGTGCAAATTTTAGGACTAAAAATAATATTGTGAGGTGTGAGGTATTCAGAATAGACTGAAAATGAGTGTAAATTATGGTTTTTGAGGTTAATAATACTTTGGGATCAAAATGACCCCCAAATTCTATGATTTAAGCTGTTTTTTAGTGTTTTTTGAAAAAAACACCCGAATCCAAAACACACCCGAATCCGACAAAAAAAAATCGGTGAGGTTTTGCCAAAACGCGTTCGAACCCAAAACACGGCCGCGGAACCGAACCCAAAACCAAAACACAAAACCCGAAAAATTTCAGGCGCTCATCTCTACTGAAAAGGAGTGTAAATTATGGTTTTTGAGGTTAATAATACTTTGGGATCAAAATGACCCCCAAATTCTATGATTTAAGCTGTTTTTTAGTGTTTTTTGAAAAAAACACCCGAATCCAAAACACACCCGAATCCGACAAAAAAAATTCGGTGAGGTTTTGCCAAAACGCGTTCGAACCCAAAACACGGCCGCGGAACCGAACCCAAAACCAAAACACAAAACCCGAAAAATTTCAGGCGCTCATCTCTAGTAAGAACGGGATGTATATCACAGGGTACTTGTACC
The DNA here is from genome assembly GCF_028390025.1 of Pseudophryne corroboree. Classification (NCBI taxonomy): domain Eukaryota; kingdom Metazoa; phylum Chordata; class Amphibia; order Anura; family Myobatrachidae; genus Pseudophryne; species Pseudophryne corroboree. The sequence goes on from NC_086446.1 coordinate 692,784,509, forward strand.
AGAGAACCCTGACTAAATGCACTCTCTTAACTAACACTGTCTAATTGACATGTAGAATACTTAAGTGTCATGTAAAGTCACAGCGCTGACAACCAGGCGGCTTTACACAGGAGGATTTGCCCAAGCAGTCCCTGGAACGGTGTAGATGAGAGAAATGGTGCCCAAACACTGACAGGGAGTGAGGGAGAGACAGATATGCAGCTCCAGGGCGGGAGCATTTGCTGGAAATGGCACCCTGGGGCTGGGGGAGGGGCTCCAGGTCTAAGCCTTATCCCCCTGCTGGCAAAACCACGGGGTACTGTGGGCTACTAGTAAAACAGTTTTAAGGGAAAACCTGACCTGCACCCATGCCCTGGTGATCTAGTGGTATCGCCTGTACTGCCACAGTGTCCACCACAAGCGCGCGCGGCCCGCCTCCCACTGACCGCGCTGCATCGTGATAAAGTACGGGTCCCGCGAGAGTGACCCACTCACCACCTCCCGAATCGCGGCCACGCGATCCCGGAGAGCCCCCGTCGTGTGTGCCTGACTTTAGAAGAAAACCGGAGCCTCCTGCTGTAGTTACCCGGCAACCAGGGCTCGGGAGTGTACAGCGCCACTGGGGAGAGATGGAGCTGCAGCAGTGAATGTCACTAGACATGTACACACTGCTGCAGCCCTTGAAGTCTTCACTTTTCTTCTCAAAAAGCTCTTCTTAGGGCTGCCTAGAGCAGCCCCTCTGTTATGTGCCTGCTATCTGCGGCACCAACTACAAAACTGAGCTCCTGTGCAGGGAGGTGGGGTTATAGAGGAGGCGGCGCTATGCATTCTGGGAACAGTCAAAGCTTTTGAGCCTGTTGGTGCCTCGGATCAAGATCATACTCTACACCCCCTATGTCTTTCCTTGTGGAGCCCAGTGTACTCCGCAGCAGAAAACACATTACAAAGAGGATTGCCTCAATGGATGCAATGTTTCCCTAACCTAACAGTGGACATTATCCTAAAAGACCTATGCGACTCTTGTTGCTTAATTCCAGCTAGTTCATGCCAATAATTCTTTTTGAATATCTATCATAGATCATAGTTTATTAGTCCCCATCATTGCTTTTTAATGGATTCCTCTTATTCTCATATATGTCCTCACTGTTAGGCAGACAACTCTGATCTATACCATTGTTTGTCGTCGTGCCATATAGTTAGAGCCTCATGGCTTCCGGTCTGAAAATTTGCACTGGATCACCTAGTTAATTACTTACCCTTTGATTCAGCGTGGATCATATTGGGAATAATACCTCAGGACCAAAGAATATCTGGAGGTTATTGCGAATATTTATTGCCACTAAATGCAGCTGTGAAGAAAAAAACATACCACAGGTTTGTATACAGCCGAGGCTGCCCCCTTTTTCACTTTTCAAGTAAAAACTATTTTACTTATTCAGAGTGAATTGGTTGGAGGCTTCTTTGGCCAAGGAGTCAAGAGTTCAAGGCTGGATTAACAATGGGGTGGATGGAGCTGCAGCTCCAGGCCCCCCATTGAAAATAGGCCCACCACCCGCCATAGTGAAGGGCCCATAAACGCTGGCATGACTCATTGTATGCTGCCATGAGAGCACTGACTGCACCCGCCGTCTGTACATACAAGTCCCACACTCCAAGTTCCGGCCAAAGCGGGAGGAGGAGCCGCCCCTCCCCCCCCCCCCCAGACTTAGGGGGATATTAAATGTGTGTGAGTAGTAGTGTGCTGCGGGGATGGGGGGGGGGGGAGTACTGACAACTGCGGGGGAAGTGCTGCCGGCCGGCCGCGGGTATGTGTGCATGCACTGCCTGAATAGCGCTGCTGCTTTCTCTTCTCGGCCGGCTACCTCCAATCCCTGTCTGTCAGCTGAGTGGGGGATAGTGGGGAGGTGGTGGGCACCAAGCCAGCTGCTTGCCGGCAGTTCATGTGTAATACTGGCCACAGCAGAGAGGGAGCGTTGGTGGGTGCCTGTCCACAGCTGCTGCTCTGGGAAAGGGGATACTGATGACTGAGTGTGCGGTGTGTGCTGTGAGGTGGGAGAGTGATGGAGGATCATTCCGGCTGCAGTATGTATGAGGGAACTGTGTGTGCTGGAAGGGGGGGTGCTGTGTTCTGTGTAGCACGGGTGGGGGAGGGCAGAGGATAGAGAAATGCCTTTTTTTCTGATATGGGGAGGAGGAAGAGATGTGGCATGCCACTGTGATGGGGAGGGGGGCACGCTAATGCATATAGAGACTAAGAGGGGAGGGGGCACACTGACACATGTACAGACTAGGAGGGGAGGGGGCACACTGACGCATGTACAGACTAGGAGGGGAGGGGGCTCACTGACGCATGTACAGACTCGGAGGGGAGGGGGCTCACTGACGCATGTACAGACTCGGAGGGGAGGGGGCACACTGACGCATGTACAGACTCGGAGGGGAGGGGGCTCACTGACGCATGTACAGACTAGGAGGGGAAGGAGGCTCACTGACGCATGTACAGACTCGGAGGGGAGGGGGCTCACTGACGCATGTACAGACTAGGAGGGGAGGGGGCTCACTGACGCATGTACAGACTCGGAGGGGGCTCACTGACGCATGTACAGACTCGGAGGGGAGGGGGCTCACTGACGCATGTACAGACTAGGAGGGGAGGGGGCTCACTGACGCATGTACAGAGTAGGAGGGGAGGGGGCTCACTGACGCATGTACAGACTAGGAGGGGAGGGGGCTCACTGACGCATGTACAGACTAGGAGGGGAGGGGGCTCACTGACGCATGTACAGACTCGGAGGGGAGGGGGCTCACTGACGCATGTACAGACTAGGAGGGGAAGGAGGCTCACTGACGCATGTACAGACTAGGAGGGGAGGGGGCTCACTGACGCATGTACAGACTCGGAGGGGAGGGGGCACACTGATGCATGTACAGACTCGGAGGGGAGGGGGCTCACTGACGCATGTACAGACTAGGAGGGGAAGGAGGCTCACTGACGCATGTACAGACTAGGAGGGGAGGGGGCTCACTGACGCATGTACAGACTAGGAGGGGAGGGGGCTCACTGACGCATGTACAGACTCGGAGGGGAGGGGGCTCACTGACGCATGTACAGAGTAGGAGGGGAGGGGGCTCACTGACGCATGTACAGACTAGGAGGGGAGGGGGGCTCACTGACGCATGTTCAGACTAGGAGGGTAATTCCAAGTTGATCGCAGCAGGATTTTTTTTAGCAGTTGGGCAAAACCATGTGCACTGCAGGGGAGGCAGATATAACATGTGCAGAGAGAGTTAGATTTGGGTGGGGTGTGTTCAATCTGCAATCTAATTTGTAGTGTAAAAATAAAGCAGCCAGTATCTACCCTGCACAGAAATAAAATAACCCACCCAAATCTAACTCTATCTGCACATGTTATATCTGCCTCCCCTGCAGTGTACATGGTTTTAAACAACTGCTAAAAAAAATCCTTCTGCGATCAACTTGGAATTACCCCCTATGTGGGGAGGGGGGCTCACTGACGCGTGTACAGACTAGGAGGGGAGGGGGGCTCACTGACGCATGTACAGACTAGGAGGGGAGGGGGGCTCACTGATGCATGTACAGACTATGAGTGAAGGGGGCACACTGACATATATACAGACTAGGAGGGGAGGCTCACTGATGCATGTACAGACTAGGAGAGGAGGGGTACACACTAATGGGTAACGCCTAGATCCCCTTTGCCGTGTGAACATTTCCCATAATGCACTGGGTCAACGTCTCCATCTATTGCGAATAGTAATATGTGGCAAGCAAAGTGAGACTCTAGGCTCAAAGTGTGGCAAGGGTACAATTGAGGCAAAAAAAACGGAAAATAACTTACAACAAACCTAGATTGGAAAAAAAAAACAATGCTGTAACAGCATAAGACAACATCTGCCCTCACCTGATGTCACATCCAGGTCCTTAGGGCGATGGGGATATAGATTCTACCCACACTAATGCACATACTGGCTAGGAAAGGAGGGGACACAATGATGCACATACAGACCAGGAGGGGAGGGGGCACACTAATGCATCTACTGTTAAGGACACACTCCTTTTCAGTGGCCATGTCCCCGTTTTTTGGCGCGCACAACAGTACTCCCGTTTTATTTCACATATCCCCACTTCGAATTTGTTCGAAATTCCCACTTCGACTTCCACTGGAGTGATTCTCCAGAAAATGAACATAAAGTCCAATGCATCACACGCTTTAAAAAATGTTTTCCTTTTAAACTGGTCTGTTAAGAAATTGTTGTAAGGAAACGTAATTGCTTAGTAGTAATGCCTTACCCCATAACTTAAGACCCACTAAAATCTTTGTATTTTGGAGAAGTATGTCGTTTGAATTTGTGTAGCTGTCCCCTGCATCACAGAGAATCGCCCACTGTATGTATGTGTGTGTATGAGTCTGTTGCTCTGCTCCTCTATTAAGTGGTTGAAGATAGGCACTAGCTATGACCTCCATGGAGATAGCCACACCCATGGCACAGGCCACACCCCCTATTTAGACCACCCCACTGCAGTGCTTGTCATTCCTCTTGCCAAGGCACACAATAGGCCCTTCATAATTTTCAGCTCCAGGCCCATGTAGACCTTAATCTGTCAATGCAAGAGTTGCTAAATTCTTTGCCATTTGGGAGAGTTATGTATCCACACTTCCCAGAACACACTTATTGCTCACCCAATGTTTTTCTTCCACTTCGAGGTACTTACCTAGCAGATAATGACCCCCCCTATTTCTTAAAGAGATATTCCCTTAGTGTGCACAGGACTTTCCTATTTAATAAAACACAAGTCTTGATTATGTATATCATATATACTTTTTGTACCTTTATTAATGCCATTGTAAATCCTTTATCTTTTGTATGTATTGTATACTTGACTATACTTCAGAATAGAGATGTGCGGCGGGCACTTTTCGTGTTTTGTGTTTGGGTTCTGGTTCCATGCTCGTGTTTTGGATCTAGATTGGTTTTGCCAAAACCACCTTTTCTGGTTTGGTTTTGGTTTTGGATCTGGATGATTTAAAAAAAAACATAAAAACAGCTAAAATCACAGAATTTGGTGGTAATTTTGATCGGTATGATTAACCTCAATAACATTCATTTCCACTCATTTCCAGTGTATTCTGAACACCTCACAATATTGTTTTTAGGCCAAAAGGTTGCACCGAGGTGGTTGTATAACTAAGCTAAGCGACACAAGTGTGCGGCACAAACACCTGGCCCATCTAGGAGTGGCACTGCAGTGGCAGATAGGATGGCACTTAAAAAGAAATAGTCCCCAAACAGCACATCATGCATAGAAGAAAAAGAGGTGCAATGAGGTAGCTGTATGACTAAGCTAAGCGACACAAGTGTGTGGCACAAACACCTGGCCCATCTAGGAGTGGCACTGCAGTGGCAGACAGGATGGCACTTAAAAATAAATAGTCCCCAAACAGCACATCATGCAAAGAAGTAAAAGAGGGGCAATGAGGTAGCTGGATGACTAAGCTAAGCGACACAAGTATGTGGCACAAACACCTGGCCTATCTAGGAGTGGCACTGCAGTCCCACTGCACTAATGGCGGATACCGGACGCATGTCTAACACCAGCATAGTTGTTATGGCCTCAGTAATCCGCTTTGCAACAGGGTATATACATACGGCAGTATCACTGGAATTATATGGCAGTACCACTGGACATGTATGGCAGTGTCACTGGACTGGATTTATACGGCAGTATCACTGGACTGGATTTTTACGGCAGTATCACTGGACTTATACGCCAGTACCACTGGAATTATATGGCAATTTCATTGGAATTATACGGCAGTATCACTGGATTTATACGGCAGTACCACCAGACATATACAGCAGTACCACTGGACATATACAGCAGTATCACTGGACTGGACTTATACGCCAGTACCACTGAAATTTTACGGCAGGATCACTGGACTTAAATGCCAGTACCACTGGAATTATACAGCAGAGCAGGATAACTGGAATTATACGGCAGTACCACTGGACATATATGGCAGTACCACTGGACATATACAGCAGTATCACTGGACTGGACTTATACGCCAGTACCACTGGAATTTTACGGCAGGATCACTGGATTTATATGCCAGTACCACTGGAATTATACAGCAGAGCAGGATCACTGGAATTATACGGCAGTACCACTGGACATATATGGCAGTATCACTGGACTGGAGTTATATGCCAGTACCATTGGAATTATACGGCAGTACCACTGGACATATACGGCAGTACCACTGGACATATATGGCTGTATTACTGGACTGGATTTATACGTCAGTACCACTGGAATTATATGGCAGGATCACTGGACTTATTTGCCAGTACCACTAGAATTATAGGGCAGGATAACTGGAATTATACGGCAGTACCACTGGACTTATACGGCAGTACCACTGGAAATATACGCCAGTACCACTGGACTGGACTTATACGCCAGTACCACTGGAATTATACGGCAGGATCACTGGATTTATACGGAAGTACCACTGGATTTATACGGCAGGATCACTAAAATTATACAGCAGTACCACTGGACTTATACGGCAGTACCACTGGACATATACAGCAGCACAGGGACACCACCACTGGACTGATGCAGGATAACAGAGCACCGCTGCAATGGACTGGACTTATACAGCAGCACTGGGCATATAGCACCAGAGGACACCACCACTGTGACTGGACTGATGTAGCACAAGACACTACCACTGTACTGATGCAGCACAACACAGCACTACTTGACTGGACTTAAAGAAACGTAGAAACAGAATTTGACGGCAGATAAGAACCACTTGGCCCATCTAGTCTGCCCCTTTTTTTTATCCTTTAGGTAATTCTTTGTAAGGATATTCATATGCCTATCCCAAGCATGTTTAAATTGCTCTACAGTCTTAGCCTCTACCACCTCTGATGGGAGACTATTCCACTTATCCACTACCCTTTCCGTGAAGTAATTTTTCCTTAAATTTCCCCTGAACCTCCCCCCCTCCAGTCTCAGTCTATGTCCTCGAGTTCTAATATTTCTCTTCCTTTGAAGAATGTTTCCCTCCTGAACTTTGTTAAGACCCTTGATATATTTGAAGGTTTCTATCATGTCCCCCCCTTTCTCTTCTCTCCTCCAAACTATACATGTTAAGATCTTTTAGCCTTTCCGGGTACGTTTTGTGATGTAGGCCATGCACCATTTTAGTTGCCCTTCTTTGTACACTCTCTAATGTATTTATATCCTTCTAGAGATATGGTCTCCAGAACTGGACACAGTATTCCAGATGGGGCCGCACCAATGACCTATACAGTGGCATTATCACTTCTTTTTTCCTACTACTGATTCCTCTCGCTATGCAACCAAGCATCTGACTTGCCTTTCTCATTGCTTTGTTGCATTGCTTTCCTGCCTTCAAGTCACTTGAAATAGTGACTCCTAAATCCCTTTCCTCCTCAGTAGTTTCCATTATAGTACCCTTGATACTATATTTAGCCTTTGGGTTTTTGAGACCTAAGTGCATGATTTTGCATTTTTTTGCATTAAACTGTAGTTGCCACGTTCTTGACCATTTCTCAAGCCTACCTAGGTCATTAATCATTTGTTTTACCCCTCCCGGTGTGTCTACCCTGTTGCATATCTTTGTATCATCTGCAAAAAGGCATACCTTCCCTTCAATACCATCTGCAATGTTACCAACAAAGATATTAAAGAGAACTGGACCAAGTACAGATCCCTGGGGTACTCCACTGGTAACATTTCCCTCCATAGATTGCACTCCATTAACTACAGCTGTCTGTTTCCTATCCTGCAACCAGGTTCTTATCCATTTAACTGTTTTATAATCCACCCCCACGCTTTCAAGTTTATTTAGCAGTCTGCGATGTGGGACAGTGTCAAATGCCTTACTAAAGTCTAGATATGCTACATCTACAGCTCCCCCTTGGTCTATTATTTTCATCACAGAGTCAAAAAAGTCAATAAGATTTGTTTGGCATGATCTACCACCAGTAAATCCATGCTGTTTTGGTTTGATTTAAGATATTCCACAACTCTTTCTTTTAATAGTTTTTCCATTACTTTCCCCACTAATGATGTAAGGCTTACTGGTCTGTAGTTACTTGCTTCTTCCTTGCGTCCACTTTTGTGCAGTGGAACTACATTTTCTCTTTTCCAGTCCTCTGGAATAGCACCTGTATTTAGTGACTGGTTAAATAATTATGTTAATGGTGTAACCAGCACATCTTTTAGCTCTTTGAGTATCCTTGGGTGTATCCCATCTGGTCCCATTGATTTATCCACTTTTAGTTGTGAAAGTTCTGTTAGGACCTTCTCCTCTGTAAATGTACTTTCATCTACCTTATTTTTATGAATGTCCTTGCAACTTAACTGTGGCCCCATCCCTTCTTCTGTAGTAAATACTGAGCAAAAATAATTATTTAGGTGATCTGCTATTGCCTTGTCACCCTCCACCAAATGCTCACTCTCTGTCTTACGTCTTATTATTCCTCCATTTGATTTTCTCCTTTCACTTATATACTTAAAAAAAGTTTTGCCCCCTTTATCTACTGACTGGGCCATTTTTTCCTCAGCTTCTGCCTTTGCACGTCTGATCACTTTCTTAGCATCCTTCCGTCTATCAAGATACACCTCTTTGTCGTTATTATTTTGAGTCTGTTTGTATTTCCTAAAAGCCATCTTTTTGCTTTCACACTAGTTGATACTTCTTTTGTGAACCACACTGGCTTCCTTTTCCTGGTGCTTTTCCTAACCCTTTTGATACAAAGATCAGTTGCACTTAGTATTGCACTTTTCAGTTTTTCCCACCTCTCCTGCACTCCTTCCAAGTTCCACCAGTCCGCCAATGAATCACTTAAACATCTCCCCATTTTTGCAAAATCAGCATTTCTAAAATCCAACACCTTTGTTTTTGTGTGATAGGAGTTGGATCCTGTCTTTATACTAAACCATACTGCTTGATGATCACTGGATCCCAGGTGCTCACCCACATATATGTCAGATATCCTATCACCATTTGTAAGAATTCAATCTAATATTGAATCTTTGCGAGTGGGCTCCGTCACCAATTGCTTGAGAGATGCTCCCTGTAAGGAATGTAGAAATTTGCCACTTGTAGCTGAACTTGCAAAAGACCCCTCCCAATTTACATCAGGTAAATTAAAGTCTCCCATGATTATGACTTCTCCCTTTATAGCCATTTTAGTGATGTCCAACAATAGGTTCCTGTCCAAATCCTGCCCCTGGCCTGGTGGTCTATAGATCACCCCAATGCGAATAACATCCTTCTCCCCGGTTTCTATGGTGACCCAAAGGGCCTCAGTTTTGTCTTCAATATTTTGTATTAAAGTAGCATTTATGCTTTTTTTCACATACATTGCTGCCCCTCCTCCTATTCTTCCTATTCTATCCTTCCTAAATAAATTGTATACTGGTATAGCTAAAAAGAAGTGATAATGCCACTGTATAGGTCATAGGACTGGACTTATACAGCAGACCTGGACATATGGCAGCTGAGGACACCACCACTGTGACTGGACTGATGCAGCACAATACACCACCACTGAACTGATGCAGCACAACACAGCACCACTGGACTGGACTTATACAGCAGCACTGGACATATGGCAGCAGAGGACACCACCACTGTGACTGGACTGATGCAGCACAAGATACCACCACTGGACTGATGCAGCACAAGACAGCACCACTAGACTGGACTTATGCAGCAGCACTGGACATATGGCAGCTGAGGACACAACCACTGTGACTGGACTGATGCAGCACAAGACACTATCACTGAACTAATGCAGGACACTAAGGACAGAGACATGTCCTCTCTCTACACTCTCAAATGCCGTAGTGAAAATGGCGGTGACGCGCGGCTCCTTATATAGAATCCAATCCCCATGAGAATCCAACAGCGGGATGATGACGTTTTGCCTCGTTCTGGTTTCCGAGTCCGTCTGGAAAACCCGAGCCTGACTTGGATCCGGGCTTGGGTGGTGAAGGTCGGGCGGGTTTGGTTCTCAGGGAACCGAATCTGCTCATCTCTAGTTCAGAATCAATAAAAATGTGTTTAAAAAAAAAAAACTCTTAAAGAGTCAAATGTGGTGTAACAGAACATAAAATATCCATCACAGTTTTTCACACCAGACCATCAGGGTCTAACTCTTACACAGTTGCTGGAAATAACAATTAATTAGTTTTAACCTCAGAGAACCTCCATATTTCACAACAAAAGGCAAAGTCTGTTCCTTTCAGCCAGGTTCCACTATCAACAGGTATCCTTATCACAAATTATGTATGTTCCTAAATGCCTCACTGGTCATTCATGAGAATATCACAGAGCTCTGAAAATCCCCTTACATATATCAACATGCACATGAAAATATTATGTCAAAATTTAGCATTCAGTAATTGGGCAGCGTGCTTCAAATAACAATGTGATGTCAGCAGATAGGATAGAAGGGACACTTGTAGAGTCCAAAAGGCCTGGATTCCCCTCTTTCTGCTGTCTTGCTGTCATGTCAGAAACAGCAAACAGCAGATGAGAGAATAGTGGAGGTGGGCACTTTTGCTTTTAGTGTGTTCCCTGCTTCCTAGTCTCTGTTATCCTCAGGACACTGCAGAGCGCCTGAAACCGGCAGCTAATGAGGGGGTGCCCAGAGCGAGATACCTGATTAGAGAAAGGAGAGAGGCGTGTGTGTCTTGGCCAGTCAGAATGAATGAGAGCTAAAACTTATCTTAAAAAAATGTCTACACTTTTCTAGATTTTGAGTTACCTTAACCCTTAATACATTAATTATGATATGATAACCTAATGCAAAAATGTTAAAAATGTTTTTTATTGATTTCCGGCCACGCCCCCAATAGAGATGGAAGCTGCCTAGCCCAGCTCTTCACAAGGCACAGCGGGAACTCCATTTTCACCCCCTCTGAGGGCGCTTTTGGCCAGACCAGCCCCACCAACATTTAGGGGAACACCTCCCCGGTGTATGGAGTGGTATTTCCCCACTTTCATGCCATCCAGACATCAGCACCAGCAGCAGGAACAAAAACGCCTATCTAAAATGGCGACCGCAGCTCCCGCGATTGCGGCTTCTGTGTCTGCTAAGCCTGCTGCTGCCTCTTCACAGCCTGGATCCACTGCAGCCTTTCTAGCAACGCTCAATGCCTCTCCTCGTCCACAGCCTGTGGATGGAGTGCCTATAGCTCTAGCTGCATATGGAGACATTGTGAAGGCTATAAGAGAGACCATGGCTCCCCTGATGCAAGAACAGGCAGACTCTTTCAAGCAGGCACTTCTGGAAGCTAATCATAATATTGTGCAACTCACTAAGAGGGTCCAAGTCAAAGAAAATCGGCTTGGCGATACCTTCCACGACATAACCGTGCTCAAGCAGCAGTACAATTCTTTATACAGGCTGTCCTCCTACCTTTCTGACCGTTCCTTCTCTGTCTCCTCTCATGACTCCACTTCCCCCCCACTTCCTCTACCAGTAGGTGTCCCCAAAGGGTCTGTTCTTGGGCCTCTCCTTTTCTCTGTCTACACATCCTCATTAGGTGAGCTCATTATCTCTTTTGTCTTAAAATATTATCTCTACGCTGACGATACTCAAATCTACCTTTCCTCCCCTGATCTCTCCCCTGCTCTCCTCACTCGTATCTCCAACTGACTCTCTGCTATCTTCTCCTGGATGTCCCAGCACTTTCTTAAACTTAACATGTCTAAGACTGAGCTGATCATCTTCCCTCCCTCCTGCATAACCTCACCTCCCACAATTTCATTATCCATTGATGGCACAACTATCTCCTCTAGCTCCCAAGTGCGATGTCTTGGAGTAATTCTTGACTCCGCCCTCTCCTTCAAACCACACATTCAGTTACAAAAAAAACGAAAAAATGAGAAAGCGCTATTCACATTTGATGTGGATTTTATTTTTCCTTAATAATCAATTTTTTCTAAAAGCACATTTAAATGCCGGCCGGCAATGCACAGACAATAATAATAAAAATATTACAATCAACTCAGTAATAATCACAATAATTATGGATAAATCCTTTCACCTATATATTATGAATACAATGATTCTAATTTCTAATCTGTCTTATATTAAGACAGAAATTTACATGCATACAATGTATCCACCTGTTGATCTTCTCATGTGAATATCTTATTGCTCTTTAGTCAGGCAATTTTTGGACATGTGTCTCTGTAACAAATTAAACCACGCTTGTGTCCATGAGTCCCGAGTTACTGGAGTGCATGTGTTCCCAGTTGATATGATTAATCCTATGGTGGGCTTATTTGAAAAAGTTAAACGTGGTTCATATATAGAATTAATGCATGTATGATGAGTATGCCACTATGTATATAATATGAAAGTACCGTGAAATAGCCTCTGTTTAGGCACAAAGATGGTAATGCTCCTCCTGGTTGATACTCCGCAAATGCCTTTAATTAGGGTTAAACGGCTTTTAACCACAGTGTGCTCCGTTCTCCTCCCGGCCGGTGAGCACTAACCCGGGCCTTATCCGGAGTCCGTGAACGGGTGATGTTAAGGGATTCTCTTCTCCACAAGAACTATGCTCCGTGTTTCTCCCGGCCGGTAAGCACTCCCCTCGGCCTTGTCAGGAGTCCGTGAGCAGGTAAGGTGAAAGATTTCTCCTCTCCACAGAGACTGTGCTCAGCTGGCTGGCTGGTAAGCTCGGTCTACAATGCAATGTGACCGGAGATGCTGACATACGCGTTTCTCCGCCTACTTGCAGGTATCGGCGGCTTCCTCAGTGTCATGAACTTTCTCCCCTGGCTACTCCTTTTTAATGGTCATTTAATTAAACAAATCATGTGCATTCCATATACTAATCATTCCCTTTCTCCATAGACATACATCTCTATTCTATTATTAATCATTATTACTTTATCGCTTTATATATTGCCTAGGAAACAGCTTTAAATATACATATATAATATATATATATAGAAAAAACATATTGTGCAAATAATCATATATGTAAATAAATAAAAATAACAATAAAAGGAATAATGAATATAAAAAATATATATGAATATAAAAACTATAAAGATGTTTATAAAAATAAATATAAAAAGACCCTTCTTCTATATTGCCAACATGATACATTTTAATATGTACCCATAATAATAGCACTCATTTACATTTTTGTTTTTATTTTCTTTTTTATATTTTATACATAAAAAGTGTCTCCAATCTTTACAGTTAAATTAACATAAAAAAACGTAACACGCAAAAAACGTAACACGCAATCCTCTGTAATCGAACTCCACTTTATTCTTTTATGGCCATTATTAGTTATGGACCATTCCTATTCATTTAGCTTCCCACCTAATATAGTGGACAATATAAAATCTAGTAAATGTATATTATTAGTTATTTGAGTACATATCATATAATTCTAATATGCCCTAAAATATCTACTCATATCTATCATCCCTATGGATGTGTACATGTATACATGCATATATATGTATATGCATATATATAGAACTAGTAACTGTGATAGTATTATATCTTCATTATTTAACCCTAATTTAGCAAAACTGCACATAGTATTATTGAGTATTTATGTATAAAATATAAAAAAGAAAATAAAAACAAAAATGTAAATGAGTGCTATTATTATGGGTACATATTAAAATGTATCATGTTGGCAATATAGAAGAAGGGTCTTTTTATATTTATTTTTATAAACATCTTTATAGTTTTTATATTCATATATATTTTTTATATTCATTATTCCTTTTATTGTTATTTTTATTTATTTACATATATGATTATTTGCACAATATGTTTTTTCTATATATATATATTATATATGTATATTTAAAGCTGTTTCCTAGGCAATATATAAAGCGATAAAGTAATAATGATTAATAATAGAATAGAGATGTATGTCTATGGAGAAAGGGAATGATTAGTATATGGAATGCACATGATTTGTTTAATTAAATGACCATTAAACAGGAGTAGCCAGGGGAGAAAGTTCATGACACTGAGGAAGCCGCCGATACCTGCAAGTAGGCGGAGAAATGCGTATGTCAGCATCTCCGGTCACATTGCATTGTAGACCGAGCTTACCAGCCAGCCAGCTGAGCACAGTCTCTGTGGAGAGGAGAAATCTTTCACCTTACCTGCTCACGGACTCCTGACAAGGCCGAGGGGAGTGCTTACCGGCCGGGAGAAACACGGAGCATAGTTCTTGTGGAGAAGAGAATCCCTTAACATCACCCGTTCACGGACTCCGGATAAGGCCCGGGTTAGTGCTCACCGGCCGGGAGGAGAACGGAGCACACTGTGGTTAAAAGCCGTTTAACCCTAATTAAAGGCATTTGCGGAGTATCAACCAGGAGGAGCATTACCATCTTTGTGCCTAAACAGAGGCTATTTCACGGTACTTTCATATTATATACATAGTGGCATACTCATCATACATGCATTAATTCTATATATGAACCACGTTTAACTTTTTCAAATAAGCCCACCATAGGATTAATCATATCAACTGGGAACACATGCACTCCAGTAACTCGGGACTCATGGACACAAGCGTGGTTTAATTTGTTACAGAGACACATGTCCAAAAATTGCCTGACTAAAGAGCAATAAGATATTCACATGAGAAGATCAACAGGTGGATACATTGTATGCATGTAAATTTCTGTCTTAATATAAGACAGATTAGAAATTAGAATCATTGTATTCATAATATATAGGTGAAAGGATTTATCCATAATTATTGTGATTATTACTGAGTTGATTGTAATATTTTTATTATTATTGTCTGTGCATTGCCGGCCGGCATTTAAATGTGCTTTTAGAAAAAATTGATTATTAAGGAAAAATAAAATCCACATCAAATGTGAATAGCGCTTTCTCATTTTTTCGTTTTTTTTGTTTCTTTATCAGGGGCGAAATACCAATTGCCCCTGAGAAAGCTGCTTACGCACTTGTTTAAATCATAGCGCCTGGTATTTTCTCTTGTTCTCCTTTCCTTATTGGTATCCAGGCAGCTTTTGATTTATTGTGGATTTATTTATCATTATATACATATATATATATATAAGGGAACCCTTCTTCATTTTTATTAATATACAAAAAAAAGTTTCTTATTTTAAGACATATTTGTATATAGAGTTAATATGACACAATTAACGTGTATTGCCAATAGACTTGAGAGGAGAGACCTATACTTGAGGGGCAATAATACTGTGAATGTGGAAAAAAGCACCGGGGCGGTAGCAGAGATGCACGGTTGGTTCAATAAATTGGAAAACCTCTGCATCTCTGAAACCAAGCACTGGTGGGACCAAGTATCCTTACAAAAATATCTAGATGGGGGTCTCATCCCTAGGGGCCTTAGAATCTTGAAGGAATCCACCTTCAGAGAAGATAAGACCTTCACTGATGAATGGAACACCACATTGGACAATTGTTCTAGGCATCTTATGCAGTTACTCATTAAGTATAGAGAACAAAAAGTTAAAGAACTCCAAACAGAAATAGAAACCATTCACTCTTCCTTAAAAGAATATGAAAAATTAGAAGAATTTAAAGAGAGAGATTTCAAAGTAAACAAAAAGTTGTTAGATTTTGAACAAACATTAGTGGACAGAAAAGATCACAAAATGGAAAGGGATGTTACAGATTATGAGAAGGGAATATCACGTGACTATAGAAAGGCTTATGCATCCAATAACTACAATTCCTATCAGGATACACCTAATACAGGGTATAAAAAGAGACAACCCTATAGAGGCCAAAATACATCACGACAATGGGAAAATCAATATGAGAATAGGGGGAGGAACTCACGCATGCAAATGCAAAATCGGAGAGTAGAATTCACACATAGAAATAGATATCAGGTGCTAGATGATGATAGAAATCACAGCTCTTACAATAGAACAATGAGACCATCTGAAACTGAGGAGGAACAGGAATCCACACCTGTTAATCATAATAATTTTTTAGACAGGCGCAGGGGATCAAATATGTGGCACACAAACAAATATCACATGAAGAGAGGAAGAAACAGAGAAGGAGAGGATGTAGAGGAGGAGGGAGACGGAAACAGATTCAAAACACCCCGCAGAAAATAACACATAAGGGAACTGGGAAAGGCATTTTTAATTTATCCAAGAGAGTGTTAACAGAGGAGGAGAAAAACTTGCTTGAAAAGGGATTAAATTATGCGCCTGTGGCTAAACCCAACCTCTTCCAGTTATTTGTAGATCTAAATAGATACATCCGCACATTAAGTAGGAAAAGGTATTTTGCTCTTAAAGTTTTAAAAAAGAACAAAAGTGACGAAGTGCCTATAATATTAGATGAGGATGATTCTAATGCATTGGAGATCCTCGAATGTCTGGAACAGGAAGGAGCCACAGAGATGTCTAAGACAGAAAGTAAGATTCCTATCTATGATATAAAAAATCATTTATTTAAAAAGAAAACAGACTTTTACCCTTTAGCTTATAAAGGACCTTATGTAGACAGTTTTTATAAGTCCACACTAGCTAATTTCAGGGACATATGTGAAAAATCAGAGGAGTGCAAACATTGGGATAACTTGACCCCTGGGGAACGAAAGGCCCTAAAAACAATACAAGGGGATACATCTATTATAATAAAATCTGCGGATAAGGGCGGTGGGGTTGTAATTTTAAATACGGAGGATTATACCTCAGAGTGCTATAGACAATTGCGAGATGGGCACTTCTATCGTAGTATAGGTTCAAACCCCACCGTCCTGTTCCAAAAACAACTCAATGAATTATTAGACTCTGCTTATGAGGAAGGCTCTATATCAAAAGAAACTCAAAACTTTTTATTTTGTGCACACCCCATTACACCCACGTTTTATGTTTTACCCAAAATTCACAAGACACTCATCAATCCACCTGGGCGACCAATAATTTCGGGAGTGGGATCACTTACTAATAATTTGTCCTTTTTTGTTGATCATTATTTACAGGGACACGTAGAGAGTCTGAGATCACACATAAAAGATACTCAACATTTTTTGAATGTTATCAATACGATAGTATGGAAAAATAATTATTATTTACTTACATGTGACGTCGAGGCATTATACTCGAACATACCACATGATAAAGGAATATCTGTAGTTGATCACTATTTAAAACAAAGTGATCTTGCGGACTCTCTGCGTGTCTTTGTCTTAAAAGCAATTCAATTTATTTTATCACATAATTATTTTATGTTTGACACTCAATATTATTTACAGACACGAGGTGCGGCCATGGGAGCCAGATTCGCTCCGAGTTTCGCAAACCTATACATGGGCATGTTTGAGGAGGAGCATGTGTGGGGGAGTGAGCTCGGGGCGGATCTGGTCTACTATGGTCGGTATATAGATGATTTGTTTATTATTTGGGGCGGCACATTAGATTCACTTCACTTATTCACGAATAGTTTAAATAATAATGAATATGGATTAAAATTTACATCTAATTATAGTAAAAATAATATTAGTTTTCTTGATATAGAGCTAATAATTGAGCAAGAAAAATTGATCACAAGAACTTTTATTAAGGAAGTAGATCATAATAAATATTTGAATTATAAAAGTTCCCATAAACAGTGTTGGAAGGACAATATCCCCAGGGGCCAATTTTTACGTCTAAGACGAAATTGCACTTCTATCACCACCTATAAAACCCAAGCTAACATACTTATGGAATCTTTTTCTGAACAAGGATATCCTCAAGACTTATTAGAAAAAGCTTATACAGAAGTTGAGAAAATACAAAGAGAACAATTACTAGCACCTAAGAATAGAAAAGAAAAAGGACATACTTTAGGTACTAATAAGAACGATAAAAGTATGGCTTTTATTACACAATATAACAGCTGTGCACACAAAATCAGTCAAGTAATAAGGAAAAATACTTCATTGTTACTCTTGGATGATGTATTAAAGCCACTTATAAATCCGAAAGGCTCTATGATTTTTAGGAAGGCTGATAATTTAAGAAAAAAACTAGTACCCAGTCATTTTGTTAAGGAAAAGAAATCCATTTCTATAACACAGAACACATGGCTTCCTGTACGACCAATAGGATACCACAGGTGTGGCAAAGTCTATTGTCAGTCCTGTATGAATATCCCCCAAAAAAGTGTGAATTATAAATCCCATACAACAGGGGTAATATATCCGATTAAAGATTTCATTAATTGCATGTCCACATTTATTATATACTTAATATCCTGTCAATGTGGAAAACAATATGTGGGGCGCACTACAAGAACCCTACACGTTAGATACATGGAGCATAGGAGGAACATAATTAGAGGAGCAAAACATCCCCTGTCAGATCACGTGATACAGTGTCAAAAGGCAAGATGGGAGAATATAACCATGATAGGTATTGAACATATCAAAACAACAAGCAGAGGGGGAGATCGTTTCAATAGGCTCCGCAGGCGCGAAGCTTACTGGATCTTTTTATTAGACACCATGGTTCCCTCGGGCCTGAATGATACGGTAGAATTAAATGGAGTGTAGAGAGGATTAGAAATTGTCCATTTAATAACTGTATATATCCTCAATAATACTATGTGCAGTTTTGCTAAATTAGGGTTAAATAATGAAGATATAATACTATCACAGTTACTAGTTCTATATATATGCATATACATATATATGCATGTATACATGTACACATCCATAGGGATGATAGATATGAGTAGATATTTTAGGGCATATTAGAATTATATGATATGTACTCAAATAACTAATAATATACATTTACTAGATTTTATATTGTCCACTATATTAGGTGGGAAGCTAAATGAATAGGAATGGTCCATAACTAATAATGGCCATAAAAGAATAAAGTGGAGTTCGATTACAGAGGATTGCGTGTTACGTTTTTTGCGTGTTACGTTTTTTTATGTTAATTTAACTGTAAAGATTGGAGACACTTTTTATGTATAAAATATAAAAAAGAAAATAAAAACAAAAATGTAAATGAGTGCTATTATTATGGGTACATATTAAAATGTATCATGTTGGCAATATAGAAGAAGGGTCTTTTTATATTTATTTTTATAAACATCTTTATAGTTTTTATATTCATATATATTTTTTATATTCATTATTCCTTTTATTGTTATTTTTATTTATTTACATATATGATTATTTGCACAATATGTTTTTTCTATATATATATATTATATATGTATATTTAAAGCTGTTTCCTAGGCAATATATAAAGCGATAAAGTAATAATGATTAATAATAGAATAGAGATGTATGTCTATGGAGAAAGGGAATGATTAGTATATGGAATGCACATGATTTGTTTAATTAAATGACCATTAAAAAGGAGTAGCCAGGGGAGAAAGTTCATGACACTGAGGAAGCCGCCGATACCTGCAAGTAGGCGGAGAAACGCGTATGTCAGCATCTCCGGTCACATTGCATTGTAGACCGAGCTTACCAGCCAGCCAGCTGAGCACAGTCTCTGTGGAGAGGAGAAATCTTTCACCTTACCTGCTCACGGACTCCTGACAAGGCCGAGGGGAGTGCTTACCGGCCGGGAGAAACACGGAGCATAGTTCTTGTGGAGAAGAGAATCCCTTAACATCACCCGTTCACGGACTCCGGATAAGGCCCGGGTTAGTGCTCACCGGCCGGGAGGAGAACGGAGCACACTGTGGTTAAAAGCCGTTTAACCCTAATTAAAGGCATTTGCGGAGTATCAACCAGGAGGAGCATTACCATCTTTGTGCCTAAACAGAGGCTATTTCACGGTACTTTCATATTATATACATAGTGGCATACTCATCATACATGCATTAATTCTATATATGAACCACGTTTAACTTTTTCAAATAAGCCCACCATAGGATTAATCATATCAACTGGGAACACATGCACTCCAGTAACTCGGGACTCATGGACACAAGCGTGGTTTAATTTGTTACAGAGACACATGTCCAAAAATTGCCTGACTAAAGAGCAATAAGATATTCACATGAGAAGATCAACAGGTGGATACATTGTATGCATGTAAATTTCTGTCTTAATATAAGACAGATTAGAAATTAGAATCATTGTATTCATAATATATAGGTGAAAGGATTTATCCATAATTATTGTGATTATTACTGAGTTGATTGTAATATTTTTATTATTATTGTCTGTGCATTGCCGGCCGGCATTTAAATGTGCTTTTAGAAAAAATTGATTATTAAGGAAAAATAAAATCCACATCAAATGTGAATAGCGCTTTCTCATTTTTTCGTTTTTTTTGTTTCTTTATCAGGGGCGAAATACCAATTGCCCCTGAGAAAGCTGCTTATGCACTTGTTTAAATCATAGCGCCTGGTATTTTCTCTTGTTACACATTCAGTTACTCTCAAAAACCTGCCATTTCCATCTCAAAAACATCTCCAGGATCAGACCCTTTCTCACCCAGGATGCTACTAAGACCCTCATCCACGCACTGGTCATCTCCAGATTGGACTACTGCAATCTCCTCCTATCTGGCTCTCAAAAATGCCTCTCTCCACTTCAATCTATCCTCAATGCTGCTGCCCGTCTCATCTTCCTCACCAAACGTACTACATCCACATCCCCTCTCTTGCAGGACCTTCACTGGCTACCCTTCCCATTCAGAATCCAATTCAAGCTTCTCACACTCACCTACAAAGCCCTCACCCACTCTTCTCCCTCTTACATCTCTGACCTTATCTCTCTTTACATTCCCACCCGTCCTCTTCGCTCTGCTAATGCACGCCGTCTCTTCTGCCAACTGATTACCTCCTCCCACTCCTACCTACAAGATTTTGCACGTGCTGCTCCCTATCTCTGGAATGCTCTACCTCTCCCCATCCGACTCTCCACCTCTCTACAAAACTTCAAATGGGCTCTCAAGACCCACTACTTCACCAAACCCAGCCAACTCTCCTCCTAACCCTCTTGTCTATGCTCACTGTCTACCCCTTCTGTGTCACTGCGGTCTGTTAGCTCCTCACCTTTTAGATTGTAAGCTCGCAAGAGCAGGGACTTCTTTCCTCATGTGCCTTTCCTTTTCTTACTTACACTATCTTATACTCCATACTCCCTTTGATGGCACCTAACCACGGGTTTTCTATACCTGTCCTATATTGTCATGTACTGTAAGTGCTGTTTTCTTGTTTGCTCATTGTATTATGTACTGTGTAATGGGCGCTGCGGATCCTTGTGGTGCAATATAAATAAAGGATAATAATATTAATAATAATATGAATAATACAAACAGCATGTGCAAGTGTTCAGTAAAGTGGATGATCTGGAAAATCTTTCACGTCGGAACACTCTAAAGATAGCTGGTCTTCCTGAGTCACTGAAAGGTGATTCTCTGACTGACTTTATTAACTCATCTCTGCCTGATTTACTGGATGTGAGTGATTCCTGTGCGGATATGGTCGTTGAAAGGGCACACCGTATTGGGCCTCCCAGAAGCGGTAAAGATTCTAGTCCCAGAGTGACTATTTTCCGATGTTTAAACTTCCTTCACCGCAAAGCACTCTGGCAGGTGTCCAGACGCAATCAGTCCATTACCTGGGAAGGCCACAAGATGTCCCTGTTTCAGGATTATTCGGCTGAAGTCACTCGTGCCGAAAAGCTTTTTCTGGTCTCTGCTCAAAACTGTTAAAAAATAACCAGCATTTTGCCCTCTTGTATCCAGCTCGGCTTTGCCTCTTCACGGCACACTCCTTCATGCATTTTTCTACCCCTGATGAGGCGTCTGATTATCTACGCAATGAAGCCCAAGCGAGGTCGGCTACGGGCTCCCCTATCAGCATGAGTACTCAGGACTGACATTCTCCTGCATTATTTGCTGGGACTATTTTCTAGTTCATTTCTCTCCTTTACTTTCTTACTCCATCTTTATTTACTATTCCTTCCGAATGGAAAGTATTGGTATCGTATGAATTCCTTGGATACTTGAAAACTGTTATATTTTATGACCTGTTTCTTCCTTGGATTCTCTACTTACTACACAAATTGCTTAACTCATGCCTCTTTAATTTGGAAAGTATTAGTATCATATATATTTTTTATAATACATCTCTGTGTGTTTTTTGTACCCAATTGTTGCAAGGGTACCCCTGGTTATTACTTAATGTTTCCTGTTATTGAAATCATTGAAATTATTATTTTTTCTTCTCTCTTTAAAGTTGTCTCAGTGCTGGTCCGACTATTGGTAGTATATATCCCTACCTTACAGCTTATCCCACTAAGTTAAACAGAATTTGATTGGGTAACAGAAATGTGCGTAAGGCAGCTTTAACAGATATAAATTTCCAAAAAGGTGTCACCACACCACATACAGTATTTCAAAATAAAGAAGTAGGGAATATATCCCATAGATATGATTTAACAAAGGGATAATTGTATACTATACATTCCTTATGTATTCTTCTCTGAAATCTTCCTATTGCACGTCTCTTCTCAGAATCTTGATCAGATGTACTCCAATTTCAAGAGGTTGATATAAGGAAACATGAAACAGGAAGAAGATAATGTGTAGTATTGCTTAAGTAGTTCAACATATACTTCCACCAATCAGAGGAAGAAGGATAGATGTAACTTGATAACTCAATAAAATATCAGAAGGGAGCGTACCCCAACTCACAATTAAGCCCAAGTGTTGACGTATATAAAGGTATCTTTATTCTTCTAATTCTTTGGTGACCACCACTACCGTAATAAATAAAGGTGCGTACCAAACTCACTTTAAAAGCTATACAAATGGTGCATATCAAGGTATCTTTATCTTTACGTTTGTGATTCTTGTAATAATATGCATACCACACTCACCGAATCAATACGAACAGGACTCCTATCTGGGTTTCTTTTAATCCAGGGATCAATTCGCAATGTGTAGTAGGTATAGATGTAAACTCAACACGGTTAATCCACAATGTATCATAGGTGTATGTCCATTCAAAAATGTAATATATAAAAGCAATGGTCACTCCACATGTGTATTTCCCAGAAAAAAGATAGTTTTTATTCATACAAGCCCCATAGCTGGGGTGTATACGACATAGACAAAAAAAGTCAAGAAGATTAAAAAAGGTTAAAAATATATTTCAGTCCATAAAAACATAAAGAAACACAAAAATTCCTGAACTAGTAATAGTGCTAAGTGAAAATATATTACCTCAATTTCTGTATCAGGACAAGAAATAATCATAGTGCCCAGTACGTGTCGACGCGTTTTGGCTCTTTCAGAGCCTTTTTTAAGACATGTGGGCACTGTGAGACCTTATGCTATTTAACTGAACACTAACCAATGATGGGCACAGGAAGTGATGTCATAATTGATCATTCCAATAATCAAAACATTACATCAAACTAGTGTCAAATATATCCAGCATTTTTATACAAACAATCCACATAAATTCTACATATAAACAGATTCAAAATACACACTATCTCATATAATCATAAGATAGAATCCAGATATGTTTTTTGGACAGGAAGTGCAACAAAGAATTTCATCCCCATCACTAATCTCCTATATAATAGCCCAGATCTGTGACTCTGCCTGTGTGTCTAATGCTGGGCGCGGCTAGGAGCTCTCATTGGGTTAGCAGCAGGTCTATCACACCCAGTCCACAGTTGATTGGGCGAGAAACACCCTCCCACACAGGTTACATCCAATGGGAGGCTCTGCCCTTTGGCTGCTGTGTATTCCCAGAGCAGGATTAACAATGGGGCTGATGGAGCTGCAGCTCCAGGTCCACACTCCAAAATAGGCCCACTGCATCTTCAGCAACATACCCTCCAACAATTTACACATAAAAATCGGTCCAAATTCGAAAAGGGGATGTGGCCATGGGTAAAGTGGCGTGGCCATGGGTAAAATGACGTGGTCACGCCCCTTTTCCTATACTTTCCATGAACATTTGGAGAACCAAAAATCAGTACAGACCATAAAAAAAAGGTACTGTACCTGCCAAAAAGGTACAGCTGGAGGGTATGCCACTGCATCTACAGCGAGTCTCTGTGCTGTAGATAGGGGGGAAAAATCCTTTTACTGCAGCGTCCTATGTCCTGCTGCCAGTCCGCCTGCCCCCTCCGGGATAAACAATCCCCACTCCCTAGCTGTGGCGCAGGTGGAACAAAAGCTGCTGCGCCACCGACATAGATGTGTATGATAGCGGCGCAGCAGAAGGCTTTCATAGCCCTCCCTGTGCCACATACTCTCTGAAACCCGCAGGGCCGGCGCTGTTCACGCCGTTGCAAGGGGCTTCGACCCCTTAACCATCACACGCCCTTTGTCCGTGCAATATTTAACCACTCACACAATTATGATTGGAGGTAATAATTCATATAATAAAAATAGTGCACGCCACAAGGGTGTGCAAGGGTTTAGGGGGGTGTAGCCCCTTACGATGGTGTGAAGAGCGCCCGTAGGGTGCAATGAATCACCTAGTCTTTATATATAAATCGTTGCGCTCACCCAAAGGAATGATTAAATATTCACGTCTGAGCCAAGTGTGCACGGATAGTGTTGAATTGATGTTATTCCCAATGGGCGTTGTTTATCAATTCATAATATAACCATCTGACCGGATCCCCCGGAAACCGCCTGTGTTCCACTGCTGCTCGCATTACTCTGGCGGCGCTGTGTATACATCACCATGGCGCCGTCCCTGGTATCTATGGAACCACTTGCGTGTCACCTAAGAGGGTCATTGCCAGGTGCCGCTTGCACATTACTGCGGCGCCCATCATGCACCGCCCCCAGCATTATATATAGCACAAATATGTTAAATTAAATGAAAGAGCAACATTTACAAACAATTAATATTTCACAGCAGGATATTTAACAAAGAATTGAGGAAACCCACTGCTTTACCATACCCAGTCCGTGTCACCCGGGAATGGGTGTCCACTGGACGGAGTAGGGCAGCAGGGGGAGCCAGCAACTACAGATTCCATCCATCTATAAAACGAGATCGTTCATATCACCCGCACACATCGGCAGGTGTGTAGGACCCTATACATAGACTCATACAATACACAAAGGATCATACAGAAAATCCCTTATCTCGCACATCAAGTGATTAAGTTTTATGTTTTTATGGACTGAAATATATTTTTTTACCTTTTTTAATCTTCTTGACTTTTTTTGTCTATGTCGTATACACCCCAGCTATGGGGACTTGTATGAAATAAAACTATCTTTTCTTCTGGGAAATACACATGTGGACTGACCATTGCTTTTATATATTCAATTTTTGAATGGACATACACCTATGATACATTGTAGATTAACCGTGTTGAGTTTACATTTATACCTACTACACGTTGCAAATTAATCCCTGGATTAAAAGAAACCCAGATAGGAGTCCTGTTCGTATTGATTCCATGAGTGTGGTACGCATATTATTACAAAAATCACAGACGTAAAGATAAAGGGGGTCATTCCGAGTTGATTGCTCGCTAGCTGTTTTTAGCAGCCGTGTGTATGCATAGTCACCGCCCACAGTTGATTGTATTTTAGCTTTGCAAGTGTGCAAACGCCTGTGCAGCCGAGCAGTGCAAAAACAGTTTGTGCAGTTTCTGAGTAGGTCTGAACTTACTCAGCTGCTGCGATCACTTCAGCCTGTCCGAGGCCGGAATTGACGTCAGACACCCGCCATGAAAATGCTTGGACACGCCTGCGTTTTTCCAACCACTCCATGAAAACGGTCAGTTGACACCCATAAACACCTTCTTCCTGTCAATCTTCTTGCGTTCGGCTGTGCGAATGGATTCTTCATTAAATCCATTGCCCAGCAACGATCCGCTTTGTACCCGTACGAAGCGCCTGCGCATTGCGACACATACGCATGCGCAGTAGTGACCTGATCGCTGCGCTGCTAAAAACGGCAATGTGCACCATTTACATAGCTCTCAAAGTAAGTTTGGAACGCACCTTTATTTATTACGGTTGTGGTGGTCACCAAAGAATTAGAAGAATAAAGATACCTTTATATACGTCAAGACTTGGGCTTAATTGTGAGTTGGGGTACGCTACCCTCTGATATAATTGAGTTATCAAGTTACATCTACCCTTCTTCCTCTAATTCAGTGATGGCTAACCTTGACACTCCAGCTGTTGTTGAACTACACATCCCAGCATGCCCTGCATCAGTTTTAGCATTGCCAAATAGCAAAACTGTAGCAGGGCATGCTGGGATGTGTAGTTCAACAACAGCTGGAGTTTCAAGGTTAGCCATCACTGCTCTAATTGGTGGAATTATATGTTGAACTATTTAAGCAATACTACACATTGGGGGTAATTCCAAGTTGATCGCAGCAGGACATTTTTTAGCAGTTGGGCAAAACCATGTGCACTGCAGGGGGGCGCAGATATAACATTTGCAGAGAGAGTTAGATTTGGGTGGGTTATTTTGTTTCTGTGCAGGGTAAATACTGGCTGCTTTATTTTACACTGCAATTTAGATTGCAGATTGAACTCACCACACCCAAATCTAACTCTCTCTGCACATGTTATATCTGCCTCCCCTGCAGTGCACATGGTTTTGCCCAACTGCTAAAAAATTTCCTGCTGCGATCAACTTGGAATTACCCCCATTATCTCCTTCCTGTTTCATGTTTCCTTATATCAACCTCTTGAAATTGGAGTACATCTGATCAAGATTCTGAGAAGAGACGTGCAATAGGAAGATTTCAGAATATATTCCCTACTTCTCTGATTTTTTTTATCCCACCATTTACTTTATGTTTTACAGTTATTTAATGGGTGGGATTTATATTTTTACTCCCACTGTGGCTCCTTGGAGACCGCCCCCCCCCCCCCTTATATGGCCCCACTAAATATCTTTTCGTGGAATGTGGGAGGGATAAACTCCTGCATTAATCTCACAAGAATCCTTTCCTATGTGAGAAAACTGGGTGCAGGAAACCCATTTTCTCTCAAACCCCCCCCCCCAAAAAAAAAATTTGTAAAGCTTAACAGTATAGGTTATCCACTACTGCCTTATATCCTAAAACGAGTGGGGTAGTTATTTTGATTAAGAGACCACTAGCTCCTACACTTCATACCACTGTAGCCGACTATATGGGCCGATATTTAATTTCTGAAGTTTGATACAGACTGATATGTTTGTAATCTGTAATATTTACGCACCCAGTGTATACTCAAAAAAATTTTTTCAAAACATTCTAGCCAAATTAGTGTGTTTCGTGATTCCTCTCTAATTGTTGGTGGGGATTTTAATATAGTGGCCTTGGATTTTATGGATCGTCAACACGCTCCCACTAAGCCTCGTAAACCTCCTGTTTTAGGCATCCCCCCAAATGGCCTCTGATTTACGTCTAAGTGATGTGTGGAGGTCCTTTCACCTTATAGATAAGGAATTCACATGCCTTTTCCGCTGCCCATGCCACTTTATCGCGTATTGATTATATTTTGTTGTCCGATATACGTGTTTCCAGGGTGGACGCCTCTAATATTGAGCCTATTAGCCTTTCCGACCATGCACTCGTATGGTTTACTCTCATTCCAGTTGTTGACCGTGAATCCTATAAGCCATGGCGGTTTCCATCATATTTAGCCAATTCAGTAAAATTTACTTGAAGCAAAATGGCTGGATTATGCCCATAGTAATGCAGTTCATACCCACAACCCTGCCTTGTTTTGGCAAGCTGCGAAGTCTGTCCTTGTGGGGAAATTATGGCCTACATGGCTCAGCATGGGAAGGATTGTGAAAGTCTCTGTAGTCAGGCACAAACTAGGCTCACAGCCTCGTTTC
Source organism: Pseudophryne corroboree (assembly GCF_028390025.1). Taxonomy (NCBI): domain Eukaryota; kingdom Metazoa; phylum Chordata; class Amphibia; order Anura; family Myobatrachidae; genus Pseudophryne; species Pseudophryne corroboree. The sequence continues at coordinate 692,812,376 of NC_086446.1, forward strand.
AAGTGTATAGGACTCGATTTTCTCCATCTAAGCGCTCACAATATTTGAAAGACAAAGTTAATTTTGAAGGTGTTATGGATCAATTAGCCTCCAGACATACCTTTCGTAAACACTGCCAGTATTATAAATATGGAAATAAAACAGGCAGGCTTCTTTCTAATCTATTGCGCAATCATATTTCCCCTGCCTCCATTTCGACTCTTCGAGATCCCTCTGGTAATGAAATACGTAAAGGTCAGGACATAGAAACTGTATTCTCACCCAACTATTGATCTAACTCAAAAATCATCCTTTTGGAATAACGCAGATATTCCTCTGATTTCCTCTAGCCATGCTGATATGCTGACAGCCCTCATCACAGTTGAGGAGGTGGAAGCTGCCATAAAACATTTAAACCCATGAAAGCCCCTGGCCCAGATGGGTAATCAGGGGAGTTTTAAAAAATACTCCACAGTGAAATTGCTACCCCTTTCACCGCCTTCTTTAATAATATCCTTTCTGATTATGTTGTCCCCATTCATTTTAATTCTGCGATAATTAAGGAACTCGCTAAACCAGGGCGAGACCCAGAACTACCGTCCTCCTATCGCCCAATATCTTTATTAGATGTAGATTATAAATTGTTAATGAAAGTAATGGCTGAACGAATTAAATAAATTTTGTCTTCTGTTATTGCTAAAAAAGACAAACAAGAAATTTTCCCGACCACACCGGTTTTATTTGGGGTAGGTACTCCACTGTTAACATACGAAAGGTGATTGCGGTGCTACAGTTGGCCGCCTTCTCTGCGAACCTCTCCCATCAGCCTATTATTTCTATGGACGCAGAGAAGGCGTTCGACTTGGTTACCTGGGATCATTTAGTTCACACCCTTACACGGTTTGGATTCCCAGGGAATTTTATTTCTTTGCTAAAAGCTCACTATTCCTCTCCTCTTACGCAAGTGTCCAGCAATGGCTATCTTTCTTCTCCTTTTCATATCTATCGAGGCACTCAACAGGGATGTCCTATGTCCCCATTATTGTTTGCGATTGCACTGGAACCGCTTGCTATAGTTCTTTGCTTTTCAGACAGTTTTACAGGGATTACGTTGGTTCGGTCTGATTTAAAATCGTCCCTTTTGCTGCTTTTTGTCTCAAATCCCAAAACCTCCATTCCAAATTATAATATCAATATTATCTATGTTTGGGTCCTTTGCGGGCTATAAAATCAATTTACATAAATCTGAACTTCTTCCGCTCCCGGGCCTTGACGCCTCTGATCTCTTAGATCCTGCGTTCAATCATTTTCGTGTTACCCTCACTCAATTTAAATATTTAGGTATAAATATCCCTTTATCACTGTCAGCTTTATATCGCTATAACTTCTCCCCAATAATCTCTCAAATTGCCAAATTGCTGGACTCATGGAATTTATTACCATTATCACTGTTGGGAAGGATAGCTTTAATTAAAAGTATAATATTCCCCAAATTGTCTTACCCGATTCAGATGCTACCTATCGCCCTTTCCCCCACTGATATCAAATACTGCCTAAGTTTATTTACCGCTTTTTTATGGAAGGAAGGCAACCCTCGCATAGCTCTTGCCAAATTATTGCTCCATAAATCTAAAGGTGGTTTAGGTCTCCCGGACATTAAACTGTTTAACTCAATATTTTTTAGATATATTAGTGACTGGCTGTTGGGTAGAGAAATATATATCCATGCTTTATCTGATGCGTCTCTTTTTGCTCCTTTTACTGCGGCAGCACTGCTCCACATCCCGAAACGCCTTCTTCCCCCCCAATATCTATAATAACATTATGTTCCATGACACATATGTGGCGTGGAAGGCCATCTGTTTTAAGCTTTCTTGGCCATATACTGCATCTCAATATATACCTTTTTGTGGGAACCCTCAATTCACCCCTGGGTTAAACAATGTTATGTTCTCACATTGGATATTAAAAGGTATTTAAAAAATTAGGGATGTATTTGATCCTGGTGGCATGATTTTACAGGTTTCTGATTTGCAGGCCACATACCAGATCCCGCGCCAGCAGTTCTTTATGTATCTCCAGGCTTCTCACTACGCTAGGTCAATTACCTTATGGCTGTTGCTTTTGCCATCACCTGATCCCATACAATCACTCTCAGCATTTATTGTTTTACACCCATATAAGACGAGATACCTGAGTGCTGAATTGACAAGATTGGTATCTACTAGAATTTGGAAGCAGACTGTAGCAGCCCGGGAGCGTGATGTTCCTTCTGTATCTTCTTATGACCTACTACTTCATCATTTTGAATCTACATTAAAATATTTGTACTGCACCTGGTTACAACTACAAAAGGTTCACATCAACACACTTAATAGGGTGTATATCTCCCAGGCCGGGAGAAAGTATATGGTTTCAGGGGAGTCGGGTGATTGCCTAAAGTGTAAATGTCAGAACACAACCTTTTTTATTATAATGTCGCTTACTGAATTTTTTCTCTCCAGAAACAAAAAGTCCTCTAAGTTGTACAACACATTTTTATGCCTATTTATGGATATTTTCATACAGAAACAAAAATATCTTCAGTATTTATAACACAAATATTTTCATTTACTTTTGAGTTTGCTTCATACCTAGAAAGTTATACTTTTTCACAAACTGAATTTGACTGATTTTTATGTTGGGGGGGTATTCATTTAGGGCCGTCTTTTTGCCTAGGTGAAAATGTTTTACTTTTTGCTATTTTTTATGGTGAATGAGGATTCGCCCTATTCAATTGCAGGGCCATTTTTTTGCCTAGGCGAAAAATTTGGCAGGAGCGAAAATCACGTGGATCAGTGAATCCAAGTGTTTTCGACAATTTTTAAGCATTTTTCACCAATGCATTTTTATTGAAAAAAATAAGTGAAAAAGCATTGGCGAAAATGGCCGCAATTGAATACGCAGTGGTGAAGGGAGCAATGTAACTAGATTGCGCCTGCATACAGGCCAATCTAGAACTGGGGCCACGCATCGCTATCGCTAGTGGGCATACACACAAAAAGATCCATGCTTAATTTCTAAGCAATCTAGTCAGAGTATACATCTCTCCGTGTCCTTTATACGCAAATAGGACACACAAGCAGCTCCTACTGTTTAAAATGATATGTGACATGGCTATATTCTGTGTGTAATTGTGGCTGTATCTGCATACAAAAAGTTATGCTACAGTGTTTTCCAGCCAAACACTAATATCATTAGGTATGCTGATACAGCTGCTATAACACACAGAATATTGCCATGCCACATAACATTTAAATGCATCCTGGAGGACTGGAGTTTATTTAGGGTGTGTGTTGCTTTAATCATGTAACTTTTGAGTGCCAATGGGTGATTTTCTATCACTGTGCAACTGTTAAAATAACAGACGCTTTCCTGTTAGTCTGAAAAAATTGGACATTTTGTTTTCTAAAAAAGCCATCAGAAGTTGGATTGTGATTGTGCATTGTGAGCGCAAAAGACGCATGCCATTACATTGGCCGAGTTCCAGGGAAAGAGATGCACATTTTAATGTCTGAGTTTGTGTGTGTTTTTCCCAGATGTTGCAATTAGCTCCCATTACATCCCAACCAACGTATCCATACGATTACCCGTGTCAACTCAAAACTTAGTTAAAAAATCTATCTGAGCTTTACCAATGGGCTTAACATACCAAAGTTTGGACATTCCACCCAGACAAGGGTACTCTCCTGCATTCTGCACACTTCCTAGTAAATGAGCAGAACTGGGACTATGATTATATGATACAGTCCATGCCCATCACCATGGTAACACTAAAAACAAATAATCGAACAAGTTTGCACAGCTTCTTATATAATGATCCTAGCTACAAACACTAGTACAACAATATAAATGAAGTTAGTATCTGGTGCAGCTAATTCAGCATACATATTGTAGTTGAATGATAATTTGATAGTCAAATAGGCGCAATGACCACTAATAGCATAGGCAAAATTGAATATTCATAGATAACAGCATAGTTACATCTATACCAATAATATATTATGGAACTATTAACAAAGTTTAAAGGAAATTATTGAGGCCAAAGTTGTCATTAAGGCCCCCTAGGGGCTAGGGTGCTCAAACGATATATCCACTGGGATTCACTCTGTAATAATTTTAGAGATCTATTATCTCCTCGAATACTCAGGGGAATATGATCAATCATTCTGTATAGGACTGAAACCAAAGAATGTCGGGCATTTACAAAATGATGGGCTACAGGATGGTCACTGCTGCCCTTAAAACTTCTTTCAGTCTTGCCGATGTATGACTTGCCTAATGAGCAAATGATTTAATAAACTATAAATTTCGAATTACATGTTAACTGAAATCTGATAATATATATTCTTCCTGATATAGTGGGTGATAAAATGTATAACCTGGTAGCATAAATTGACAAGTAGTACACGTACACCGTATACATCCCATTTTACATGTATTCTGCAATTCGCCGTTGAGGGACCTCAAATTGGTGATGTCAGTCTTGATTAGAATATCATGGAGGCTCTTGCCTCTAGTGAAACAGAGCAAAATTCTATAATCTTCAAATTGAACTCAGGTTCCAATTGTATCATAATTTTTTAGCGCTTTAAGTAATGAAGTTGCTGGCCTGGTTGTGGCAGTTAACCCATGGGATAAAAGGGGTATTGGTTTTGTTCTTGGGTGTATCATTTGAGGTACAGACGGCCCTATTTTTAGCCTGTAATAATATATTAAGATTAATCAATCATGAGATTCATCTGATGTTCGGCTAGAGCCAGACCTGATGTGATAAGTTTGATCTGTAACATCTGTGATTATGGAAGTCCACGTACCAGGGCACTAGGGAGAGCACTAGACTACTGAAGTTATTCCTATCAGAGGCCCTAGTAAAGAGGATAGTGTCGAACAACCCCTCATTCAGTTGGTGTTAGGGTCTCCTGCCCTGTGCTGCCACGTCGTCATGGCAACCGGGAGACAAGTGCTAGTGGAGTAACCTGAGCGCAGCTGATACTCCGGTTCGGGTCTTTTGCTGTGCAGTGGTTATAGGCTCTGTGCACGGCAGGGGATCCGGTGTTGGTTTTTGTGCTCACAGTCTGTGAGGTCTGAGTGGGGCGTGGACAGCACCTGCTTTATAAGGCCTCTTTTCAGGGTAAGCAGATGCTGCTGAATCTTTGTTGGTTAGTCAGTTCATGAAAGTTAGCCAGTACTGTGTAGCTTTGTATTTGTTTGTTGCTTACTGCAAATAGGCCTGGGGATTTGGTATTACACTCTGCCAATCCAGACCTAGCAGTAAGACTGGAGTCAGTCGTTTAGCTTGCTGGGGTTCTGTTACTACTCTGTGAACTTAGCAAGTTTGCGGCTGTATTCTAAGACTTGCCTGTCTAATCCTGTCTCACTGTGCTAGGTGTCAGGGGTCAGTTTAGTGGCAGTAAGCTAAAACCTGTGCACTGCAAGTGAGAATTAGGATTGTGGAGATTCTCCTTGTGTCTATCATTCCATCTCTGACCAAGGAGTTTACTGCCACACCCGTTGGTAACCCTTTAGGGTTTTGCTGTTGCCCTTAGCAACAGCATTTCGGGTTCTCTACGTATTAAAACACAACATCTTGCTTTTCCATCTGAGCAGTTCTAATACAAGGGAGATACCCAGTTCCTTAGCCTCTGGGCTTCTCTGTTCACTTTGTGTGTATTTTGTTACTCTATCACCTTCTGTGTACATTATGTCATATTCCCCAGTTTGTCTGTGAGTCCATCTGTTTTGCATAACAGTTCAAACACCAGTACTTTCCTGCAGGCACTGGTGTGCATAACATATTCAGCAGCCTAATACTCCTGTTGAAATTTTGTGGGAATATGGAGCATACCCCTCAAAATACGTTGCAACAGGTGGTCGATCAGGTGCAGGTTCTGACTCGACAATTTAATGATTTGTCCATTAAAATGCACACCTCCCAGGCTGCTGGCGGAGCTCCCGCAGCAGCAGCACCTGCAGGGGTTAAGGAGCCGAAAGTAAATCTCCCGGATCGTTTTTCTGGAGATCGCTCGCAGTTCTTTTGTTTCAAGGAGAGCTGCAAGCTATACTTCCGGCTTAGGCCTCAGTCTTCTGGGTCGGAGATTCAGCGGGTGGGCATAGTGATTTCCTTGCTACAAGGAGACCCACAGGTCTGGGCATATGGGTTGCAGCCTGACTGTCCGTCGCTTAAAAGTGTTGATGCTTTTTTTACGGCACTGGGCATGTTGTATGATGACCCTGACAAGACGGCCTCAGCTGAGGCTCAGATTTCGATCCTTAAGCAAGGGCGAAGGCCAGTTGAGGTTTACTGTACGGAGTTTCGGAGGTTGGCCCATGATACCCAGTGGAATGACCCAGCCCTGAGACACCAGTACCGAAGAGGTCTTTCTAACCAGATAAAGGACCAACTGGTACAATATCCCTTGCCTGATAGCTTGGATCAGCTCATGCAGTTATCCATCCGGGTGGATAGTCGGCTGAGAGAGCGTAGGCTTGAAAGGGAGACTGAGATTTCCTTCCTTCCCAAGGGAACCTCAGACTCTGAGGAATTTTCTGAGGAGCCTATGCAGATTGGGGCTACCCGCCTCTCCTCGCGTGAGAAGACGCGGAGGAGACAGCAGGGGTTGTGTTTGTACTGTGGGAATAAAGGTCATGTGGTAGTATCATGCCCAGAAAAGTCGGAAAACTTCAGAGCCTGAGGGTGATGGGAAATATCCTGTCAGGCCAGAAGTCAGAATTTCCCAAGAAGACTTTTATCATTCCGGTGACCTTGAAGATCCTCGGTCAAACTGTCAAGACTGAGGCCTTTGTGGACAGTGGGGTTGACGGGGTTTTTATGGACCGCCAATTCGCCCTGAAACACTCTGTTCCCTTAGTACCCTTGGCATCGGAAATTGAGATTTGTGGGTTAAACGGGGAACCATTATCCCAAGGTAAAATTACCTCTTGCACTAGCCAGATTTCTTTGTTTATTGGAGCCACACACTCTGAAAAATTGTCCTTTTATGTGACTGTTTGTACTTTTGCCCCATTGGTGTTGGGGTTACCCTGGTTAAGGGCCCACAATCCTCAATTTGACTGGGTCTCTGGGGAGATTCTTAGTTGGGGTACTGATTGTTTCAGGAGTTGCTTGAGCCTTCCAGTCAGGCTCTCGCAGCTAAGTTTGCCAGGATTGCCAGGGTGTTATGCAGATTTTGCGGACGTGTTCTCCAAAAAAGTTGCAGAGGTACTACCTCCCCATCGCCCCTATGACTGTGCCATTGATTTGTTGCCAAATGCTAAGCTTCCCAAGAGCAGGTTGTACTCCCTGTCACGTCCTGAGACTCAGGCTATGGCAGAGTACATTCAGGAGAACTTGGCTAAGGGATTTATCAGACCTTCACAGTCTCCAGTTGGGTCGGGGTTCTTCTTCGTGGGTAAAAAGGACGGTTCGTTGCGACCCTGCATCGACTTCAGGGAATTGAACCGTATCACGATTAAAAACTCATACCCACTGCCTCTCATTTCGGTCTTGTTTGACCAGCTTCGTACTGCCACCATTTTTTCTAAGATTGACCTACGCGGTGCGTACAATCTAATCCGAATAAGAGAGGGGGATGAATGGAAGACTGCCTTTAATACCCACTCAGGGCATTATGAATATTTGGTGATGCCTTTTGGGCTCTGTAATGCCCCGGCAGTCTTCCAGGATTTCATGAATGATGTGCTCAGGGAGTATTTGGATAGATTCTTAGTTGTATACTTAGATGACATCATAATCTTCTCCCATTCCCTGGAGGAACATCGGAAGCATGTACGCTTAGTCCTCCAGAAACTCAGAGACCACCGGCTTGGGGCGAAGCTGGAGAAGTGCGAATTTGAAGTTCAGCAAATCGCATTTCTAGGATATATTATCTCCCCAGAAGGTTTCCAAATGGAGGGTTCCAAGGTACAGGCAGTCCTGGATTGGGTGCAGCCCACTAGTTTGAAGGCGCTTCAGCGTTTCCTGGGCTTTGCAAATTTTTATAGACGATTTATCGCTGGATTTTCGTCTATAGTGGCGCCCTTGGTGGCACTCACTAAGAAAGGGGCGGATGTTGCTCACTGGTCTTGTGAGGCTAAAGCGGCTTTTGCCCGTCTCAAAAGGGCATTTGTTTCGGCCAAGGTGCTGCGACACCCAGATCCAGAGCGTCCTTTTGTGGTGGAGGTGGATGCCTCTGAGATGGGTATTGGGGCAGTGCTTTCTCAGATGGGAGTGTCTGATAATCGCCTTCATCCCTGTGCTTACTTTTCCCGTAAATTTTCGCCTGCCGAGATGAATTATGACGTGGGTAACCGGGAATTGTTGGCTATTAAGGATGCACTCGAGGAGTGGAGACACTGGCTTGAGGGGGCTAAGTTTGTGGTCTCAATTCTCACTGACCATAAGAATCTGGCATATTTAGAGTCAGCGAAGCGTCTCAATGCCAGGCAGGCACGATGGGCTTTGTTTTTTGCTCGCTTTAATTTTTTGATAACATATCGCCCTGGGTCAAAAAACATCAAGGCTGATGCGCTCTCGCGGAGTTTTGCTCCAATCCAGGAGACCACAGAGGAGCCGTTGCCCATTGTTTCCCCATCATGTATTAAAGTGGGCATTACCCAGGACCTCTTATCATTAGTCCTTAGAGCACAGGAGCAGGCTCCTCCAGACCTTCCGGTAGGTCTTTTGTTTGTGCCTCCTAGGTTAAGACAGCGAGTGTTCCTGGAATTCCATGCCAAGAAGTCGGCAGGTCACCCGGGTATTGCCAGAACTCGGGAGTTGCTATCTAGGGCGGTGTGGTGGCCCTCGGTGGCTAAGGATGTGGATCAGTGGGTTCGGGCATGTGACATCTGTGCCCGAAATAAGACTCCTAGAGGGGTTCCTGTTGGCCCATTACATCCACTCTCTATCCCATCTAAGCCATGGACCCACATTTCTATGGATTTTGTGGTGGACTTGCCCAAATCCTCGGGGATGACAGCCATCTGGGTTGTCGTTGACAGGTTTTCGAAGATGGCGCACTTCGTTCCACTGGTTGGGCTGCCATCAGCCAGATGCCTGTCTGAATTATTTATGCTGCATGTTGTGCGTCTCCACGGGTTGCCACTTGATGTGGTCTCTGACCGCGGATCCAGTTTGTGGCCAAATTCTGGAGGGCATTTTGTTCCGATCTCCAGATTTCTGTCAGCTTGTCGTCAGGCTACCATCCGCAGTCTAATGGGCAGACTGAAAGGGTGAACCAGTCCTTGGAGCAGTTCCTCAGGTGTTATGTCTCCAAGTGTCAGACTGACTGGGTTGCTCATCTGTCCATGGCGGAGTTTGCCTATAACAACGCGGCTCACTCTGCTACAGGGATCTCTCCCTTCCTTTGTGTGTATGGGCATCATCCTAAGGCCAATTCTTTTGACCCCCTGGACTCCACGCCTGGTGGTTCCTCTGTGGTTTCGGTCCTTAGAGGTATTTGGCGGAAAGTGAAGAAAGCCCTTGTGTCTGTGTCATTAGTGACCAAAAGGGTTTTTGATAAGCGGAAAAGACCCTGCAGCTTCAAATTAGGAGACTTCGTCTGGTTGTCTACCAAGAATTTGAAGTTGAGACAGCCATCTCATAAGTTAGGGCCCCTGTTCATCGGCCCTTATAAGATCACCAGGGTTATCAATCCGGTGGCATTTCAGTTAGATCTGCCCCGTTCTTTGGGTATCAATAAAACATTCCATTGTTCCCTTTTAAAACGGGCGATTAGTAATCCTTCTTCCAGTGGAAGACCTTCCCCTCTTCTGATACGTGGCCAGAGGGAGTTTGTTGTTGAAAGGATTCTTGACTCCAAGGTGGTTTGGGGTCGGCTGTCATTTTTGGTGCACTGGAAGGGGTATGGGCCGGAGGAGCGGTCGTGGGTGCGCAGTTGTGATCTTCATGCCCCCAGACTGATACGCTCTTTCTTCTCGCAGTTCCCCGATAAACCCGGTGGTAGGGGTTCTTTGACCCCTCGTCAGAGGGGGGGTACTGTTAGGGTCTCCTGCCCTGTGCTGCCACGTCGTCATGGCAACCGGGAGACAAGTGCTAGTGGAGTAACCTGAGCGCAGCTGATACTCCGGTTCGGGTCTTTTGCTGTGCAGTGGTTATAGGCTCTGTGCACGGCAGGGGATCCGGTGCTGGTTTTTGTGCTCACAGTCTGTGAGGTCTGAGTGGGGCGTGGACAGCACCTGCTTTATAAGGCCTCTTTTCAGGGTAAGCAGATGCTGCTGAATCTTTGTTGGTTAGTCAGTTCATGAAAGTTAGCCAGTACTGTGTAGCTTTGTATTTGTTTGTTGCTTACTGCAAATAGGCCTGGGGATTTGGTATTACACTCTGCCAATCCAGACCTAGCAGTAAGACTGGAGTCAGTCGTTTAGCTTGCTGGGGTTCTGTTACTACTCTGTGAACTTAGCAAGTTTGCGGCTGTATTCTAAGACTTGCCTGTCTAATCCTGTCTCACTGTGCTAGGTGTCAGGGGTCAGTTTAGTGGCAGTAAGCTAAAACCTGTGCACTGCAAGTGAGAATTAGGATTGTGGAGATTCTCCTTGTGTCTATCATTCCATCTCTGACCAAGGAGTTTACTTCCACACCCGTTGGTAACCCTTTAGGGTTTTGCTGTTGCCCTTAGCAACAGCATTTCGGGTTCTCTACGTATTAAAACACAACATCTTGCTTTTCCATCTGAGCAGTTCTAATACAAGGGAGATACCCAGTTCCTTAGCCTCTGGGCTTCTCTGTTCACTTTGTGTGTATTTTGTTACCCTATCACCTTCTGTGTACATTATGTCATATTCCCCAGTTTGTCTGTGAGTCCATCTGTTTTGCATAACAGTTCAAACACCAGTACTTTCCTGCAGGCACTGGTGTGCATAACAGTTGGATAGATACATCTAAGAAGTTAACTATGCTATCACTAATAGTATGGGCGAGTTTTACCGGGCTCAGTATCTGGTTATGGTTCTCAATAACAGTAATCAAGTCTTATTTTGGACCCCACCAGAACAGGAGCAGGTCATCAACATAACAAGCGTTAAAAAAGGATCCAGTCAGCAAATTGTGCTAAAGAGAAGAAAATATCTTGTTCTACTGTGAACATAAACATGTTGGTATATGATAGGGCCACACTGGACCCCATTGTGCAACCAACACACTGTACAGTAAGTAAACTTTCCATCATAAATGAAGAAATTCCTAGTAAGAATTAGACGTAGTACTTCCACAATCAAGCCCAGATCAGGCCCTTCATACAACACATTATATAGCAAGAAATGATATACTGCTTTAAGTCCCATATTGTGCGGTATCACTGTATAGAGGCTCTTAATGTCTATAATGCATATCCATAGCTCTCCTTAAAATTTTAGTAGTTCCCTCAATTTGTGCAACAGGGTTGCCGTGTCCAGCAGATATCTAGAATGTTGGCGTATACATGGCTGGAATATATATTGTATCAAATGTGTGGCCACTGATCTTAATATTTTTCCATAGAATTTTGCAAAACATAAAGAGCAAATAAAAATGCTATTTGCCATTACTGCATATCAAATTCTATGTACTACTGAGTTGAATAATAAATAAAATAACTTGGGTGTTTATACTTAACTAATTAAGTCCACCCTTTTCTCTTTCACTCCTCCGCAGTAGTTTGCTGTGGGAGGTGTCTCTCTAACAGAGCAGCCACAGACTGGACATTATTACAAAGAATGATTCATGATTCATGTGTATTGTATTGCAAAAGGTTTTGCTTTTGCACCAATGCACTTAAATGGTCCACCCAGTTTATGTGGTATACCAACCATAGATTAACATGCTCAACAGCAAAGTATCCATGTAAATTATTTTGCAAATATTTACATAGATGTACTGCCAACCATGGCGTCCAGTCAGATAAGAGATGCGGTGTTTGTAGTGAAAAATGGCATCATGGGCAGCACAGATGGTGTAATGGTTAGCATAACTGTTTCACAACACTGAGGTCATGGGTTTGATTCTCACCATGCCCCTAATTGTGTGGAGTTTGTATATACTCCTTGCTTGCGTGGATTTCCTCTGGGTGTTCTGGTTTTCTCCCACAATCCAAAAATATGCTCATATGCTAATGGACTCCCAACAAAATTAACCCTAGTGTGTGTGTGTGCATCTATATGGTAGGAAAAATAGATTATAACTGGTAACAAATAAATAATAAATAAGGAGGGGGGGGGGGGTATCCAATTATAAGTGATCCATTTTTTGGCTCATAAAAATGGCCTGATATTACCATTTTTGACCGATGGCCATTATCGCGGTATCCAATTAGAGGCCATTTTTATCGGCCAAAAATGTACCCGTGGTCATGCGATAACACATGGGGTCCAGGGTAAGTTTCTGATCCCATGTGTTATCGAGGCTGTGGAAGCTGTTTATCGCAGATTATGCTTTGGTTGCCTGAGACACCAGAAGCATAAACACTGATAAGTGCCAAAACTCAGGAGGAGGAGCGCACCGCATCGGGGCTAACTGGATAGCCCCCCGGCGAACCTATTAGCATGCAGTAAATTACCGCTGCTAATAAGATACCTCCCAATATCTGATAAGCTGCCAGTGTCGGTCTGGGGCATGAAGGGCCCACCGGGGGAATGCAGTAATAGGGGGCCCATACTTATAGATGTGGCCAGCCTGCAAAGGGGGTGTGGCTAGCCTTCACAGAGGCTTGAAATACACAATTGTCTTGTGCAGTGTAATGCAACATATCTACCATGTATAATACAAGTGCGCAGTCTGGAACCTCCTTAGAGGAGGGGGTGGGCCCACAGGCAATGGGGCCCACCGGTGGTTTCCCCTGTACCCCTGTGGACCAGTCCGACCCTGTAAGCTGCTATATCTGATGTTATGAAATAACCCTTTTTTATCTTGTAATTAACCTTATGTGCACAACTCTAGTTTCTTACAAATAAAAAACAAATAAATGTAAAATGAAAAACAAACAAAAAAGATGAGAATAATGTCATTACAGTATACAAAAATGTTAGTTTCCAGATATAATCAAAAATATTAAAATATTCTTGAATATCTTATTAATACTTAAATATTACTATTACTAAGGTGGTCATTCCGAGTTGTTCACTCGTTGCCGATTTTTGCTATGCTGCGATTTGTTGCAAAATGCGCATGCGCAAGGCACGCAGGGCGCATGCGCTTAGTTATTTAACTAAAAACTTAGTAGATTTGCTGTGGATCCTGCGGAGCTTTTCAGTCGCTCTGCTGATCGGTAAATGATTGACAGGAAATGCGTTTCTGGGTGGTAACTGAGCGTTTTCCAGGAATGTGCTAAAAAACGCAGGCGTGTCAGGGAAAAACACAGGAGTGTCTGGAGAAACGGGGGAGTGGCTGGCCGAATGCAGGGTGTGTTTGTGACGTGAAACCAGGAACTAAACGGACTGAGCTGATCGCAATCTGTGAGTAGGTCTGGAGCTACTCAGAAACTGCAAATAATTATTTATTAGCACCTCTGCTGTGCTAATCATTCGTTCGCTATTCTGCTAAGCTAAGATACACTTCCAGAGGGCGGCGGCCTAGCGTGTGCAATGCTGCTAAAAGCAGCTAGCGAGTGAACAACTTGGAATGAGGGCCTATGTGACATTAGTAGAGTATAGCAGAGCCGTAACTAGGTGTGTGCCGATGGTGCCTTGCCCACAGCGCAAATGCACTGAGGGCACACCATCGGGCATCACACCCGCACGGCCACTAGCTCCGAGTCCAGAATCACTGCTGAAGGGGGCGCCGCCTGTGTCCCACTGAAGCCGCCGCCCGCCTGCCTGTGTCCCACTGAAGCCACCGCCGCCCGCCCGACTGTGTCCCGCTGAAGCTGCCGCCGCCCGGCCTCCTGTGTCCCGCTGAAGCCGCCAACGCCCGGCCACCTGTGTCCAGCTGAAGCCGCCGCTGCTGCTGTAAGGTCCCGGCAGCGCTGCGGCTGAGGAGTGTGTCAGGGCGCTGCTCTTCTCATTAGCCCAGCGGCAGCCCTGGCCTGAACACCGACTCGGCTTCCCTCCCCTGCAATTCGGGAGAGACGTAACGTGATGACGTCAGACGTCTCTCCCACACTGCCCTGCGTCCTGCCCCTACTGCTGCACAGCGAGGAGCTGCCGAGCTGGTGTGGTTGAGGACGGAGAAGAGATCCAGAGCCTCTGGAAGAGTCTGTGCTGCTGACTGTGACGCTGCCTGCCGTAATGTGTAAAAAGGGGGACGCTGTCTGCCGCAATGTGTAAAAATGGGGACGCTGTCTGCTGTAATGTATAAAAAAGGGACGCTGTCTGCCGTAATGTGTAAAAAGGGGATGCTGTCTGCCGTAATGTGTAAAAAGTAGTGATGTGCACCGAACATTTTTTGTGTTTTGTGTTTTGGTTTTAGATTCGGTTCCGCGGCCGTGTTTTGGATTCGGACGCGTTTTGGCAAAACCTCACCGAAAATTTTTTGTCGGATTCGGGTGTGTTTTGGATTCGGGTGTTTTTTTCAAAAAACCCTTAAAAACAGCTTAAATCATAGAATTTGGAGGTCATTTTGATCCCATAGTATTATTAACCACAATAACCATAATTTCCACTCATTTCCAGTCTATTCTGAACACCTCACACCTCACAATATTATTTTTAGTCCTAAAATTTGCACCGAGGTCGCTGGATGGCTAAGCTAAGTGACACAAGTGGCCGACACAAACACCTGGCCCATCTAGGAGTGGCACTGCAGTGTCAGGCAGGATGGCACTTCAAAAAAATAGTCCCCAAACAGCACATGATGCAAAGAAAAAAAGAGGCGCACCAAGGTCGCTGTGTGACTAAGATAAGCGACACAAGTGGCCGACACAAACACCTGGCCCATCTAGGAGTGGCACTGCAGTGTCAGACAGGATGGCACTTCAAAAAAATAGTCCCCAAACAGCACATGATGCAAAGAAAGAAAGAGGCGCACCAAGGTCGCTGTGTGACTAAGCTAAGTGACACAAGTGGCCGACACAAACACCTGGCCCATCTAGGAGTGGCACTGCAGTGTCAGACAGGATGGCACTTCAAAAAAATAGTCCCCAAACAGCACATGATGCACAGAAAAAAAGAGGCGCACCAAGGTCGCTGTGTGACTAAGCTAAGCGACACAAGTGGCCGACACAAACACCTGGCCCATCTAGGAGTGGCACTGCAGTGTCAGACAGGATGGCACTTCAAAAAAATAGTCCCCAAACAGCACATGATGCAAAGAAAAAAAGAGACGCACCAAGGTCACTGTGTGACTAAGCTAAGCGACACAAGTGGCCGACACAAACACCTGGCCCATCTAGGAGTGGCACTGCAGTGTCAGGCAGGATGGCACTTCAAAAAAATTGTCCCCAAGCAGCACATGATGCAAAGAAAAAAAGAGGCGCACCAAGGTCGCTGTGTGACTAAGCTAAGCGACACAAGTGGCCGACACAAACACCTGGCCAATCTAGGAGTGGCACTGCAGTGTCAGACAGGATGGCACTTCAAAAAAATAGTCCCCAAACAGCACATGATGCAAAGAAAAAAAGAGGCGCACCAAGGTCGCTGTGTGACTAAGCTAAGCGACACAAGTGACCGACACAAACACCTGGCCCATCTAGGAGTGGCACTGCAGTGTCAGACAGGATGGCACTTCAACAAAATAGTCCCCAAACAGCACATGATGCAAAGAAAAAAAGAGACGCACCAAGGTCGCTGTGTGACTAAGCTAAGCGACACAAGTGGCCGACACAAACACCTGTCCCATCTAGGAGTGGCAATGCAGTGTCAGGCAGGATGGCACTTCAAAAAAATTGTCCACAAACAGCACATGATGCAAAGAAAAAAAGAGGCGCACCAAGGTCGCTGTGTGACTAAGCTAGTATACTTGACGACACAGAGGTAGGTAGAGCAGTGGCCTACTGTACCGTAATGCTATATATTATATACTGGTGGTCAGCAAACTGTGCAAAACTGAAATGCACCACAGGTATGGATGGATAGTATACTTGACGACACAGAGGTAGGTACAGCAGTGGCCTTCCGTACCGTACTGCTATATATAGTATACTGGTGGTCACTGTGTCAGCAAACTGCAAAACTAAAATGCACCACAGGTATAGAATGTAGATGGATAGTATACTTAATGACGACACAGAGGTAGGTACAGCAGTGGCCTTCCGTACTGTACTGCTATATATACTGGTGGTCACTGTGTCAGCAAACTGCAAAACTAAAATGCACCACAGGTATAGAATGTAGATGGATAGTATACTTAATGACGACACAGAGGTAGGTACAGCAGTGGCCTTCCGTACCGTACTGCTATGTATAGTACACTGGTGGTCCCCAGTCCCCACAATAAAGCAGCACACTGAGCACAGATATGGAGTGTTTTTCAGGCAGACAACGTATACTGGTGGTCACTGTCAGCAAAACTCTGCACTGTACTCCTGCTATATAATACAGCTGCTCCCCAGTCCCCACAATTAAGCAGTGTGAGCACAGATATATGCAGCACACTGAGCACAGATATGGAGTGTTTTTCAGGCAGACAACGTATTACTGGTGGTCACTGTCAGCAAAACTCTGCACTGTACTCCTCCTATATACAGCTGCTCCCCAGTCCCCACAATTAAGTAATAAGCAAGCACAAAATATTTGCAATGCATCAACATAAACGAAGAGGACGCCAGCCACGTCCTCTCCCTAACATTTCCAATGCACGAGTGAAAATGGCGGCGACGCGCGGCTGCTTATATAGAATCCGAATCTTGCGAGAATCCGACAGCGGGATGATGACGTTCGGGCGCGCTCGGGTTACCCGAGCCATACGGGAGAATCCGAGTATGGCTCGGACCCGTGTAAAAAGGGTGAAGTTCGGGGGGGTTCGGTTTCCGAGAAACCGAACCCGCTCATCACTAGTAAAAAGGGGACGCTGTCTGCCGTAATGTGTAAAATGGGGGACTGTCTGCCGTAATGTGTAAAAGGGGATCTACCTGGTGTAGTGAAGCTACTGTGCGGTGTAATTTGAATAATGGAGACTACTGTGCACCGTAGTATGAATTGGTTTTATTTTTTGGCCACACCCCTTCCCTATAAAGCCATGCCCCTACATTTTTTGGGTGTGCCTATGGCGCGCACTGCCCATATTTTACATAAGGGGGGGCACCAATGCCGTTTCTTGCACACAGCGCTAGAATGCCTTGTTACGGCACTGGAGTATAGCAATACATAACATGAATACACTGTGTCAATACATGCCTTTTACCATATAGGCCCTCATTCCGAGTTGTTCGCTCGCTAGCTGCTTTTAGCAGCATTGCAAACGCTAGGCCGCCGCCCTCTGGGAGTGTATCTTAGCTTAGCAGAATAGTGAATGAAAGATTAGCAGAACTGCTAATAAATAATTCTTTGCAGTTTCTGAGTAGCTCCAGACCTACTCACAGATTGCGATCAGCTCAGTCCGTTTAGTTCCTGGTTTGACGTCACAAACACGCCCTGCGTTCGGCCAGCCACTCGCCCATTTCTCCAGACACTCCCGCGTTTTTCCCTGACACGCCTGCGTTTTTTAGCACACTCCCGGAAAATGCTCATTTACCACCCAGAAACGCCCATTTCCTGTCAATCATTTACCGATCAGCAGAGCGACTGAAAAGCGCCGCAGGATCCACAGCAAATCTACTAAGTTTTTAGTTAAATAACTAAGCGCATGCGCCCTGCGTGCCTTGCGCATGCGCATTTTGCAACAAATCGCAGCATAGCGAAAATCGGCAAAGAGCGAACAACTCGAATGACCCCCATAGTTCTACTATTCTACAGAGATACATACCAGTATAACATGCCAATACTACCCCACAGTAATACATACAACTACAAAATTTAATTAAACACTATAGTAATACATACCATTAATACACAGTAGCAATACATGCCTTTATTACAATATTACTACTACATTATAGCAATACACACCACTGTTACATGCCATTACTACACTGCAGCAATAAATACCACTACTACTGCAGATATACTAAAACATTATAGTAATACATACTTCTGCTACACTGAAATAATACATGCCTCTAATATATATCATTACTACTTTACAGTAGCACACTTCATTACTAAACCACAGACCTAAATACCACCCACACCGCACTTGCACCCCCCACCACCACAGGTAGTGACAGACAGGTGAATGACTCTCCCCCACAATGCAGACCCTCCCTTCCAATTGCGGGAAGTGGCAGGTGAATGATTGTACATGGCATGCCCCACCCTGCGGTTCACCGGTGTGTATACTGTCTCTGGAGTTGGGTCGGCAGCGCACCATGGTGGTCATTCCGAGTTGTTCGCTCGTTGCCGTTTTTCGCAACACAGCGATTAAGTGGAAAATGCGCATGGTACGCATCGCGCATGCGCTAAGTAATTTTACACAAAACTTAGAAGATTTACACAAGCTCGAGTGACGTTTTTTCATCACTCGAGTGATCGTAGTGTGAGTGACAGGAAGTTGGTGTTTCTGGGCGGCAACTTGGCGTTTTCAGGGAGTGTGCTAAAAAAAAAACGCAGGCGTGCCAGGTAAAAACGCAGGAGTGGCTGGGAAACGGGGGAGTGGCTGGCCGAACGCAGGGCGTGTTTGTGACGTCAAAGCAGGAACTAAACGGACTGAGGTGATCGCAATCTAGGAGTAGGTCTGGAGCTACTCAGAAACTGCAGGGAATTATTTAGTAGCAGTTCTGCTAATCTTTCGTTCGCTATTCTGCTAAGCTAAGATACACTCCCAGAGGGCGGCGGCCTAGCGTTTGCAATGTAGCTAGCGAGCGAACAACTCGGAATGACCACCCATCTCTCCTTGGCTCCTCTCTCCCTCTGGGCGCGTCACGTGAGAAGCAGGAAGCGGGAAGTCACACACAGCATGGCAGTACAGGACACTAGCGTGCGGTGAAGACGGCATAGGCACCCGGCAGCTGTTACACTCAAATTATTGCACTGCTGTAGGTTTGTGGGCCCTAGGGGACTTGCCGGGCCCTAAATGGCTGCTTTGTCCGCATAGCGGTAAATCCGCCTCTGCACAGAAGGCATCTGGAGATGGAAAGATAGTGTGGGTCTTGAGAGACACAAAGATACTGGACCGGGGATGTGAACAGGAAGTGTGATGTGTTCAGAGGATGAGAGCATACCTCCCAACTTTCTAAATCTTGAAAGAGGGACGTACGCGCCGATTCACGTACTATTCGACAAGTCGAATTCCACGACTTGTCGAATAAAAACTGCTGGTACTGAATAGGTCGAATCACTATTCGACCTTAAAAAGTCGAAAACTGCCATCTTTCCGACAGACGGCAGTTTTCGACCCTAATTGAATATACCCCCAAGTCTTAATAAATAGACCCCTGTAACTGATGGGTCATGCACAATCAAATATGAAAATGTAATATATTGCATTATGATGGATAAAAAAAACACCACATTTTTGCAAATGTCTGTTACAAATGGTATGACCAAAAATTCCATCCAAATCAAAGGTGAACATTTTATTGATCTAGGTATACCAATAAATTAAATAGTAATATACAGTATATCGAAAAGAGGTATAAGAAATGTAATTACATATAGGGACACTTAAAACCATAAAAACGCAAAAATATACAAATAGCATATGCATATAAGACATATAATAATAATAATAATAATAATAATAATAATAATTTTTTATATTTTAATAATAAGACTGAAGAACTAGCTCTCTGTAGATTACAGAAAAGCAATATATATCTGAATATCGTTCATATAACACAACATAAGAATAAAATATATAACTATATTTAACAAAAAAAATAATAAGTTTTTGTCAAAAATAAAAACAAGTTTCTCAAATAGAGGTGACATATCTCCCTGATATATGTTCGATGGGACCTAGCCTTTTCCCAGCACGTATTCCATGTTCAGATTCCTATTTAGTAAATCATATATTTTCTTCAGTGACCCATAGAAGGTAAGTCACAGTCTAACACCTGTTGGCTTGCCCCCCCCCCCCACCCCTTGATAAGTTTGAAAATAATTTTTTGCTGAACATTCTAAAACTAATCAAGACCTAATATATGCAATGTAACAAAAAGAGAAAAATTGCATCTACTGATTAATAGAAAATATCCTGGAACTGGAAACATTGCTGAAATCACACTTCAAACCATTGGTATGGTAAATTCCATGTGAAACTGAGTACTGTTAGCCAACTACAAGTAAATAAATACCAATGGCATTTCTACAGTATTTGTGGCCTTGCGGGGAAATATAAATGCTTCCAAAATCAGATTTCCCTTTGAGTCAGCATCCGACCCATTATAAATAAGTTTCTACAGATAAATAATTTAGTATTGCAGATTCCAGTTCATGGATCTATAATAGAACATCACCAGTTGACTTATTTTCTTTGATGTTATCACTTCTGTAAGGATTGCTCTTATTTCTTATTATTTCATTTTAGTGTAGTGAAAATATATATTGAAATACAACATAGTTATGGGACTAGTGTATTTCCTCCTTTGTGCTCGGACTAAATAAGAACAAAATAAGAACAAGGGAGTTAGTGAAAATGAAAGTGTGTGTGTTTATGCATTCACTACATTGTTTGCTACTCTATAAAAATAGCAAAAGTGCGCTGGAACGCTATTGCAGTGTTCTGTACAAACATCCAATGTCTCCAACACCCAATTAAAAAAAGCAGCACTCAGATCTTAAATATTAATTGTAAACAATGTATCAAAACATTATCCCCTCATTAGAGAGATTATATATATATATATATATATATATATATATATATATATATATAATGTGTAGAGATCTGCAGCACTCCATCCAATGGTAATTCATAATAAATAAGCCGGTGCCCTCCAAGTAACAGCCCTGGATTGGGTGTCCATAAATATATACAGCATGTCCTGATGAAATGTTTATTTGAACAACATTGAAACGTTGACCGCACATTGACTGTGTCTCATCATTTCCCTATTTGGGAGCCGTGAATGCCTCTGACTGCCATAGGTGTGCGCAGGGGGGTGCCTGGCACCCCCTAATATCTGGCACCCCGATCTCACATGCGTGATGCAGCGATCGCCGAGCAGGCTGATTACTGTCCCATCTGCGCTGCAAAAAACAGAAAATAAGGTTTGTTGGCGCTGGGCAGAACTGTGTGAATGTAGATTGGAATCAGCAGCCACCTGGTAAGGAGGTAGCCAGCCTCCTCAACAATTAGCAATTAGAAACAAACAAACACCAGGTCGGCGCTTAAAATCCAATAATGCTGCCAAATGTAATAAAACAATTTATTAAGCTAGCAAAGAAAATAAAAAAAACAAAAAAACACACAAAAATGTTTTTAAAATTAACTAATAATGGACCACAATATTAGATATCACATAAAACTTAGGTGTATTGCACCTCAGATAATAGCATATATATGCCTGGAATAAAAACATATAAGAGTGGGTCACCAGTTTTCACCTAAGCAACTTTCAATAAATTGAGATTGAGTTCTAAGTTGTTCAGTCTCTCACAGTTCAGAAAGAATAAGTCCTCCGGCTGATAAATTCAGCCTCTGTAACCATATATTTAAGGTATATTTTTCCACGTATTGGATATGAATTGACAGGCTGCACCCTGTCATGACTGCATTACTGACCGGACGCCTGGGTTAATCAAGTGTGCCACTGCCACCGGCTTTCAATCTCCCGGCTCCACCTCCATGTACAAAAACAGCATGATGTGATGTGATTACGTCATACTGCGCACGCCCACCCGCCACACCCGCCACATGCCCACCTCTCTCCTTCAATGCTATGCCAACGCCAGCCAATGGTGAGGATCAGCATGCAGCCAGCATTCCTCTTAGGAAGACAAATTCAATACTGGCAGGCGGCCGGCAGCAGCATTGACACGTCACTAATTTTTCCAGCAGCGGCAGTACTAGTCTGCGACTGTCAGTGTCAGTGAGTGAATGACTTGTAAGTAAGCTGTTGCAGCTTGCAGGGGAAAGAGAGAGGGAGCCAGACCAGGCTGAGGAGGAGCAGTATAATTGCAGTTAGTGCCATCAGGGGTGTTTGTTTAGTTCACATCTGGCAATGTATCTGCTTTATTAGGATTGGTACAAGGGTGGATATTTTATATTGCGTTGACCGTCAATAGATGGTGCTAGACACGCCCAAAAGGCGGTGCTAGACACACCCCTCCGACAGTGCACCCCCTAATAAAATGTGCTGCGCACGCCAATGCTGACTGCTGTATATATATATATATATATATATCCAATTAGTAAAGAAGGCACTCACCAGACTTGTATTTAAATGCAGATAAAGCCGTTTATCAAAATTCACAACGGTGATTAAATCATGGTTGGTCGACGTTTCGGTCCTAGCCGGACCTTCTTCCAGACCAGTATGTGCAACCGTCACAATCACAGATCAAATGACCAATATTGTGGAGCCCTAAATACCCAAATAGAGCCCGCCCTCCAATCAATTAATAGCAATGCCGTAAACCTAAATAAACCACTAGATCTATGGTGAACTAGGAGTGTATAAAGTAGATACCATATGTTTACCACATACTGAAATACATACAGTGGTTACGACATTAAATCTTAGAGCGCTCACCAAATACCCTGTAGATGTTAATATCGTCAGTGGAACGCACGCCAGCCGTGACACGCACGGCACTTCCGCAATAAGAGAAAAACCATTACTTCCAGAATGACGATACTACATTGAGTAATCCGGTGGAACGCAGCGCGTCAATGACACGCATGGCGCTTCCGCCTTTAATAGTGTAATATTCCCTATAGAAGTTGGTGGAACGCAAGCCAACCGTGACCCGCATGGCACTTCCGCTATATGAAAAACCATTGCTTCCGGAATAACAATACTACAATAAATAATCAGGTGGAACGCAGCGCGTCATTGACACGCAAAGCGCTTCCACCTTAGATCGTATGCTACGAATACAAAAAAAGAAGGAATAACTCTATGTAAAAATAACTCTATGTAAAAATAGATAATCGGGCATAGCATATGGATGGATCAAATAAGTGAAGTGTTTCAAAATAACAACACTGATAATATTTGGTAGGGCGGATTCAAGGAATATCCAGAGCTCCACAATAGACAGCATGAATACTACATATAACATATATAACTAACATGACAATACATTTAAAAACATATATATTAACTTAAGCCAAATTAAACTAAATTAAACTAAGCTAAACTCAACTAAACTAAAGTGGACTGAAAAGCTAAGTGGCCATGGTGGTTACCCATAAACACAAAAATAATCTCAAAAAATCACAAAAAATCACGATTGATTCACATCACAGGAACACACTGAGATGGTTTTGTTCGTTCAAACCCCTTGGGGATACAGTGCCCAGATGATGTATCCAATATGCCTCTCTTTTCAATAATGATACCCCTCTGTCACCTCCTCGTGGTGGTGGTGGGATCCAATCAATTATCATATGTCGTAACGTAGCTACTTGATGTTTAAACTGCAGAAAGTGAAGTGCTACAGGTTTATCGCTCTTGCCACTGGTGAGTGCCAATTGTATCGAGGATCTATGTTGGTTGATCCGTTCGCGGTATGTTCTAATAGTTTTCCCCACATACATTTTCCCACAGGGGCATGTAAGATAATAAATCACATGGTCCATTAGGCATGTTAGATGGTGTCTTAATTCAATTTTGGTACCATGCAGTGGGTGATTAAAGAAACGTCCAGTTATCATAGCTCTGCAAGTCATACATTTCAAGCACTTGAAACAACCTGGGTTCACATTTAACCAAGTAGTGCCAGGAGATGCTGACGGTCGCATTGTAGGTCTCATCAACATGTCCTTCAAATTGGCACCTCTTTGTACGCTTAGTAGAGGTGGTCGAGCGCCAACTTTTTTGAACTTCGGGTCAGTGCTGATCATAGACCAATTTTTTTTTGATCGATCTCTCCACATTGTGTAAGCCAGTATTGCAACTGGTTTTAAAAATGATCCGATCAAGGGTCTTCTTTTTGTTGTTGGTCTTGTGTATGTGTAGATTGCGAGCTTTGGTCATGCATCTGTCAACCACTGCGGCTGTGTAACCACGTTCGATAAATCGCTGTCTGCATTCAAATAATTGGGTCTCGGCATTTATCGCATTAGAATTATTTCTTAGTACTCTAAGAAATTGAGAGACGGGTAGATTAGACTTTAAACTGTCTGGGTGATGGCTGGATGCCCATAGCAACGTGTTCCGGTCGGTGGGCTTGCGGTACAGGGTGTACTCCAGAATTGAAGGTAAGTCAGGATTCTTGTATATTGAAATGTCCAAAAAATTGATATTGGACTCACTTGCTGTAACAGTGAATTTAATAGGACTAGTAAGAGCATTTAGGGTATCCACCATGGTAAAAAGTAGTTCAGCAGAGCCCCGCCAAACTATAAAAAGATCGTCAATATATCTCTTGTAACACACAATGTGCTCTGCATAGTTACACAAGATATTTTCATGTTCATACTTAGCCATGTACAAATTGGCGAACCCCGGGGCTAAATTCGAGCCCATAGCGGTGCCCGCCAATTGCACATAGTATTCATCCTGGTATTGAAAATAGTTACATTTAAGAACCAATCTAATCAAGCTTAGAATAAACTCAATAGGCGGACCCTCATAAGGACCCTTAACAAGTGCCTCCCTTACGGCAACAATTCCCTCCTCATGAGGGATAACCGTATACAAGGATGTTACATCCAAGGTGGCTAATATGCAAGATGATAAATCATCAGTAATGAGGGCTAACGTGCTTAGGAGGTCACCAGTATCACGGATATAACTATCCATGGCCCTCACACAAGGTTGAAGGAAATGGTCAACAAATTTGGCCAGCGGCTGTAGCAGTGATCCTTGTGCCGATATAATCGGCCTACCTGGTGGTGTGGTTAAGGATTTATGTACCTTGGGTAGGGTATAAATAATGGGGCAGATAGGATAAGCCACCGATAAATATTCAAAAACCTCATCATTAATCCAAGTACATTGTAATGCCTGTAACAATACGTCATCTACTTCTTTCTTAAACCTAGGAGTTGGATTATAAGGAATTTTGAGGTAGGTGTTACTATCAGACAGTTGTTTTCTGATTTCGACATCATAATCAGCAAAATCCTGGAGGACCACTGCTCCCCCTTTGTCAGCATTTCTGATGACCACATTAGTGTTACGTTTAAGATCTCTCAACGCTTGCCATTCACTTTTTGATAGATTAGAATATCCTTTGTTGTTACTGTGATTCAATAGCACCTCACTATCAACAACCTGTAGAAAAGTTTTTAGGCTGGCATTATTGGAAATAGGATCAAACTTACTAGTATTTCTAAATATGCCAGGTGAACGTGTATCAGACTGTGCTTGATTGTTGATGAATTTATTATCGAAAAATTCCCTAAGGCGTAATTGTCGCCCCATTTTATATTTTTGGATAGACCAATTAAACGATTTAAAGTGACAGGTGGGAATAAAGGATAAACCCTTCTTTAACAAAGAGGTTTCAGCATCTGTAAGTACATGGGAAGACAAATTAAATATTAAGTTCGAGAACCTCTCCCTCCCCGTCCTCGAGGTTTTGTACCTCCCCCTCCGCGGGTGGGGTCGCCTGTGGCGATTTTGGCTCTCCGTGCCCTGGTGCCCGGTCCTAAAAAAGAGGATGAGGCACCAGATCCGGATGGGGGTACACTATCAGTAAATTCAGAGTCAGAGGAGGAATAGCCCTGTGGATGATTAAATCTTTGTTGTCTATGGTTATACCTATTTAGTCGATTGCGTCGCCACCTGGTGGATGAATCATCCCCAGATAGCCATTTATACACTGAATGTTGTTGGTAATCAGTTTCCACAGTTTCCCATTTTTTTCTCTTGAATGCCAGTAAGTCAGATCGGTACTTGTCAATTTGTGTTTTGATTTTATCTAACCAGTTGTCTGACTTATCAGCCTTCAAGATAGAAACATATTCTCGTTCAAATAAATCAATGTCACTTTTCACCTTTTTAAGTTCTACTCCGACCTCTTCAACAACCAATATAAGGAGGTCAGAGGAACATTTGTTCAATATTCCACACCATTTCACACAAAAGGAAGGATTTTTTCTACCAATGGTGGGAGTATTGGCAATTCTAAATCCCCTAGGGATTCTCTTTTTCCGATAATACTCGGATAGAAACTGTCCATGAAGAGTTAAATCTATTTCTCTCTTCTTTAATTTATTGAGCTTATGAAAAAGATCAAGTGGTGTACGGGCTGGTAATTGATCAAAGTCTGTTTGATTAAACAAGACTTTCTCAATCTCATCATCAGTATAGCTGATAAAAGCATTCTCTGCTTCACTTAGAGAGTTCTCATCCAATATACCCACACCAAGAGACATTCTATACCAGGATACAGTATGAACACTAATGCACCAAGCGATTCAGTCCACATAAAGACAAAAAATTTTTTAAAAAATAACCAATAATTGGTCAAATAGATATAGAAAGTAGACGAATTGATTCAAAAAAAAGTAATCAAAACAAATGAAAAAAACCACATGAAGAAAAATAAATAAGAATAGTCCAAAATTTTCAAAAAAGGGTGCTCACTTAGAAGTGTATCATATAGATACCGTCCAATATTTCAAGATAGGTGAAGTGGCACTCACTATAAGAACAATGTCGACTGCTGGGGTGTCCAAATTCCAGGGAAAGTCCTGTTTTCACAAGGTCCCATAACACATCCAATTAGTAAAGAAGGCACTCACCAGACTTGTATTTAAATGCAGATAAAGCCGTTTATCAAAATTCACAACGGTGATTAAATCATGGTTGGTCAACGTTTCGGTCCTAGCCGGACCTTCTTCCAGACCAGTATGTGCAACCGTCACAATCACAGATCAAATGACCAATATTGTGGAGCCCTAAATACCCAAATAGAGCCCGCCCTCCAATCAATTAATAGCAATGCCGTAAACCTAAATAAACCACTAGATCTATGGTGAACTAGGAGTGTATAAAGTAGATACCATATGTTTACCACATACTGAAATACATACAGTGGTTACGACATTAAATCTTAGAGCGCTCACCAAATACCCTGTAGATGTTAATATCGTCAGTGGAACGCACGCCAGCCGTGACACGCACGGCACTTCCGCAATAAGAGAAAAACCATTACTTCCAGAATGACGATACTACATTGAGTAATCCGGTGGAACGCAGCGCGTCAATGACACGCATGGCGCTTCCGCCTTTAATAGTGTAATATTCCCTATAGAAGTTGGTGGAACGCAAGCCAACCGTGACCCGCATGGCACTTCCGCTATATGAAAAACCATTGCTTCCGGAATAACAATACTACAATAAATAATCAGGTGGAACGCAGCGCGTCATTGACACGCAAAGCGCTTCCACCTTAGATCGTATGCTACGATTACAAAAAAAGAAGGAATAACTCTATGTAAAAATAACTCTATGTAAAAATAGATAATCGGGCATAGCATATGGATGGATCAAATAAGTGAAGTGTTTCAAAATAACAACACTGATAATATTTGGTAGGGCGGATTCAAGGAATATCCAGAGCTCCACAATAGACAGCATGAATACTACATATAACATATATAACTAACATGACAATACATTTAAAAACATATATATTAACTTAAGCCAAATTAAACTAAATTAAACTAAGCTAAACTCAACTAAACTAAAGTGGACTGAAAAGCTAAGTGGCCATGGTGGTTACCCATAAACACAAAAATAATCTCAAAAAATCACAAAAAATCACGATTGATTCACATCACAGGAACACACTGAGATGGTTTTGTTCGTTCAAACCCCTTGGGGATACAGTGCCCAGATGATGTATCCAATATGCCTCTCTTTTCAATAATGATACCCCTCTGTCACCTCCTCGTGGTGGTGGTGGGATCCAATCAATTATCATATGTCGTAACGTAGCTACTTGATGTTTAAACTGCAGAAAGTGAAGTGCTACAGGTTTATCGCTCTTGCCACTGGTGAGTGCCAATTGTATCGAGGATCTATGTTGGTTGATCCGTTCGCGGTATGTTCTAATAGTTTTCCCCACATACATTTTCCCACAGGGGCATGTAAGATAATAAATCACATGGTCCATTAGGCATGTTAGATGGTGTCTTAATTCAATTTTGGTACCATGCAGTGGGTGATTAAAGAAACGTCCAGTTATCATAGCTCTGCAAGTCATACATTTCAAGCACTTGAAACAACCTGGGTTCACATTTAACCAAGTAGTGCCAGGAGATGCTGACGGTCGCATTGTAGGTCTCATCAACATGTCCTTCAAATTGGCACCTCTTTGTACGCTTAGTAGAGGTGGTCGAGCGCCAACTTTTTACCAACAACATTCAGTGTATAAATGGCTATCTGGGGGTGATTCATCCACCAGGTGGCGACGCAATCGACTAAATAGGTATAACCATAGACAACAAAGATTTAATCATCCACAGGGCTATTCCTCCTCTGACTCTGAATTTACTGATAGTGTACCCCCATCCGGATCTGGTGCCTCATCCTCTTTTTTAGGACCGGGCACCAGGGCACGGAGAGCCAAAATCGCCACAGGCGACCCCACCCGCGGAGGGGGAGGTACAAAACCTCGAGGACGGGGAGGGAGAGGTTCTCGAACTTAATATTTAATTTGTCTTCCCATGTACTTACAGATGCTGAAACCTCTTTGTTAAAGAAGGGTTTATCCTTTATTCCCACCTGTCACTTTAAATCGTTTAATTGGTCTATCCAAAAATATAAAATGGGGCGACAATTACGCCTTAGGGAATTTTTCGATAATAAATTCATCAACAATCAAGCACAGTCTGATACACGTTCACCTGGCATATTTAGAAATACTAGTAAGTTTGATCCTATTTCCAATAATGCCAGCCTAAAAACTTTTCTACAGGTTGTTGATAGTGAGGTGCTATTGAATCACAGTAACAACAAAGGATATTCTAATCTATCAAAAAGTGAATGGCAAGCGTTGAGAGATCTTAAACGTAACACTAATGTGGTCATCAGAAATGCTGACAAAGGGGGAGCAGTGGTCCTCCAGGATTTTGCTGATTATGATGTCGAAATCAGAAAACAACTGTCTGATAGTAACACCTACCTCAAAATTCCTTATAATCCAACTCCTAGGTTTAAGAAAGAAGTAGATGACGTATTGTTACAGGCATTACAATGTACTTGGATTAATGATGAGGTTTTTGAATATTTATCGGTGGCTTATCCTATCTGCCCCATTATTTATACCCTACCCAAGGTACATAAATCCTTAACCACACCACCAGGTAGGCCGATTATATCGGCACAAGGATCACTGCTACAGCCGCTGGCCAAATTTGTTGACCATTTCCTTCAACCTTGTGTGAGGGCCATGGATAGTTATATCCGTGATACTGGTGACCTCCTAAGCACGTTAGCCCTCATTACTGATGATTTATCATCTTGCATATTAGCCACCTTGGATGTAACATCCTTGTATACGGTTATCCCTCATGAGGAGGGAATTGTTGCCGTAAGGGAGGCACTTGTTAAGGGTCCTTATGAGGGTCCGCCTATTGAGTTTATTCTAAGCTTGATTAGATTGGTTCTTAAATGTAACTATTTTCAATACCAGGATGAATACTATGTGCAATTGGCGGGCACCGCTATGGGCTCGAATTTAGCCCCGGGGTTCGCCAATTTGTACATGGCTAAGTATGAACACGAAAATATCTTGTGTAACTATGCAGAGCACATTGTGTGTTACAAGAGATATATTGACGATCTTTTTATAGTTTGGCGGGGCTCTGCTGAACTACTTTTTACCATGGTGGATACCCTAAATGCTCTTACTAGTCCTATTAAATTCACTGTTACAGCAAGTGAGTCCAATATCAATTTTTTGGACATTTCAATATACAAGAATCCTGACTTACCTTCAATTCTGGAGTACACCCTGTACCGCAAGCCCACCGACCGGAACACGTTGCTATGGGCATCCAGCCATCACCCAGACAGTTTAAAGTCTAATCTACCCGTCTCTCAATTTCTTAGAGTACTAAGAAATAATTCTAATGCGATAAATGCCGAGACCCAATTATTTGAATGCAGACAGCGATTTATCGAACGTGGTTACACAGCCGCAGTGGTTGACAGATGCATGACCAAAGCTCGCAATCTACACATACACAAGACCAACAACAAAAAGAAGACCCTTGATCGGATCATTTTTAAAACCAGTTGCAATACTGGCTTACACAATGTGGAGAGATCGATCAAAAAAAATTGGTCTATGATCAGCACTGACCCGAAGTTCAAAAAAGTTGGCGCTCGACCACCTCTACTAAGCGTACAAAGAGGTGCCAATTTGAAGGACATGTTGATGAGACCTACAATGCGACCGTCAGCATCTCCTGGCACTACTTGGTTAAATGTGAACCCAGGTTGTTTCAAGTGCTTGAAATGTATGACTTGCAGAGCTATGATAACTGGACGTTTCTTTAATCACCCACTGCATGGTACCAAAATTGAATTAAGACACCATCTAACATGCCTAATGGACCATGTGATTTATTATCTTACATGCCCCTGTGGGAAAATGTATGTGGGGAAAACTATTAGAACATACCGCGAACGGATCAACCAACATAGATCCTCGATACAATTGGCACTCACCAGTGGCAAGAGCGATAAACCTGTAGCACTTCACTTTCTGCAGTTTAAACATCAAGTAGCTACGTTACGACATATGATAATTGATTGGATCCCACCACCACCACGAGGAGGTGACAGAGGGGTATCATTATTGAAAAGAGAGGCATATTGGATACATCATCTGGGCACTGTATCCCCAAGGGGTTTGAACGAACAAAACCATCTCAGTGTGTTCCTGTGATGTGAATCAATCGTGATTTTTTGTGATTTTTTGAGATTATTTTTGTGTTTATGGGTAACCACCATGGCCACTTAGCTTTTCAGTCCACTTTAGTTTAGTTGAGTTTAGCTTAGTTTAATTTAGTTTAATTTGGCTTAAGTTAATATATATGTTTTTAAATGTATTGTCATGTTAGTTATATATGTTATATGTAGTATTCATGCTGTCTATTGTGGAGCTCTGGATATTCCTTGAATCCGCCCTACCAAATATTATCAGTGTTGTTATTTTGAAACACTTCACTTATTTGATCCATCCATATGCTATGCCCGATTATCTATTTTTACATAGAGTTATTTTTACATAGAGTTATTCCTTCTTTTTTTGTATTCGTAGCATACGATCTAAGGTGGAAGCGCTTTGCGTGTCAATGACGCGCTGCGTTCCACCTGATTATTTATTGTAGTATTGTTATTCCGGAAGCAATGGTTTTTCATATAGCGGAAGTGCCATGCGGGTCACGGTTGGCTTGCGTTCCACCAACTTCTATAGGGAATATTACACTATTAAAGGCGGAAGCGCCATGCGTGTCATTGACGCGCTGCGTTCCACCGGATTACTCAATGTAGTATCGTCATTCTGGAAGTAATGGTTTTTCTCTTATTGCGGAAGTGCCGTGCGTGTCACGGCTGGCGTGCGTTCCACTGACGATATTAACATCTACAGGGTATTTGGTGAGCGCTCTAAGATTTAATGTCGTAACCACTGTATGTATTTCAGTATGTGGTAAACATATGGTATCTACTTTATACACTCCTAGTTCACCATAGATCTAGTGGTTTATTTAGGTTTACGGCATTGCTATTAATTGATTGGAGGGCGGGCTCTATTTGGGTATTTAGGGCTCCACAATATTGGTCATTTGATCTGTGATTGTGACGGTTGCACATACTGGTCTGGAAGAAGGTCCGGCTAGGACCGAAACGTCGACCAACCATGATTTAATCACCGTTGTGAATTTTGATAAACGGCTTTATCTGCATTTAAATACAAGTCTGGTGAGTGCCTTCTTTACTAATTGGATGTGTTATGGGACCTTGTGAAAACAGGACTTTCCCTGGAATTTGGACACCCCAGCAGTCGACATTGTTCTTATAGTGAGTGCCACTTCACCTATCTTGATATATATATATATATATATATATAAATTCCAAAGGTCGGCACTCACTTCAGTCCCATATATAGAGCTTGCCACGGTGCTGCGTCAGAACAAAGCATTCAGGTAGACCCAAGGACGGCACACACTGGACTTGCAATAAATACTGGACACGGTCCTCTTATCAACGTTTCGGGTTTATTTAATTTTCAACCCGTCATCAGGATACACATAACAATACAATAGTGACAATGACATACCTTATATACCCCTCCTTGTTGCCAAACGAGCGTGACAAATTCTCATCTCAGCTGTATAATCAAAACGTCAATTAGCCCCCGGAGATCACAGCACGTAAGCAGTTGCGCCGGATTGCCTTGACAACCCGGCCACTTATCCGGACAGTCAGCTATGACGCGCACCTATCACGGGGCGCGCCAGCCGCCGCATCTATTATGACCAATCAGTCAGCTGTAATGCACACCTATCACGGAGCATGCCAGCCGCCGCAACTGTTACCATAGTAACCCGCTGCAGCTAATCCCAATGCCGAGCATGGCATTCGGTATCCATGGCAACCCATTTGGCAACAAATACTCAAAATACCAACACATAATTCATACAAAATACTGACAAATTTCATAATCATATATACAAGTTAATGCAGACACATACAACATATATAAAAACATACATATACAAGTGCTTGTGCAAACTTCATAAATCCGATCTCAAATCCCTATAAGGTATCCCTATATCTACACATATATATATAGCCACAAAAAATACTCTACTTAGTTTACCAAATATGGGACCCTCATACGTCAATCAGAACACATGAAATAACCCCTTGATTACCAATACATGTTAAAAGTGAGATGGTCATTAAGGCCTCTTGGTTTAACAGTATCCAATAATTGTATCCATTTTGCCTCAATCTGTAGAAGCTTCTTATGTCGATCTCCTCCTCTCGGGCTATCAGGCACATGGTCTTTAATAATGTACCTAAGGCTGGATAAGGAATGATTATTTTCAAAAAAATGCCTTGCCACAGGTTGCTCAGAAGGCTTACCCATCAGGGCCGCCCTGATCAAAGACCTATGTAAGGTCATCCGCTCCTTAAACGTACGTATCGTCTTGCCTATATAGCAAGAACCGCAAGGACATTTAATCATATATACCACAAAACTCATTCAACATGTAACCGCTGATCTTATCATATACCTTTTACCACTGTGAGGATGGGAAAAATATTTACTAGCAATCATAAACCGGCATGTCGTGCATCCAGAACATTTGTAGCAGCCCCCACTCTTAATCTGTACTCGAGGGTCATATTGCATATGCTCTGTAATATCTGGGTGTATTACCCAATCTCGTATGTTCTTACCCCTCTTGAGGCACGACATCACCTGTAAGGGTCTAAACACTTTAGAATCCCTGTCACCCTGAACAATTGGCCACAGGGTCCTAACTGATTTCTCCACAATATCATGTGAGGTATTAAATCTCCTCACCCAATGCAATTTATCGGAGACCTGATTCCTATCCGATTGCTTCAACAAAGACTCTCTAGTGGTCATATCAACCTTTTTTCTAGCTTCAGACAACACAGCTTTAGGATACCCTCTATCACTAAATTTTTCTGTCATCATATCAAAATCACGTGATACTGCCTGCTCATTACTCGTAATTCTCTTAACACGCAGTAACTGCGAATAAGGCAAACTTCTCTTCATCGCCACTGGTTGATGGCAACTATAGGACAACAGAGTATTTCTATCTATGGGCTTAGAAAAAAGAGAAGTAGTAAGTTTACCATCCTCCAATGTGATATTCACATCCAGATAGGAGATACTTTCCAGACTACAGGTATACGTATATTTAAGAGGACAATCTAACCTATTGATAGAATCTACCAATTCCACAAAGCTCTCATAATCACCTCTCCAAAATAGGATAATATCATCGATGTACCTGGAATAAAAAAGGATCTTATCCCTCGTATCCCTATTGAAGAAACATTCCTTCTCTATCCTAAACATGTATGCATTCGCGTAGGCCGGTGCGACATGAGAGCCCATCGCACAGCCGGTAAGATGTAAATAATACCCACCATTATGATAGAAATAATTTTTATGCAGTACAAAATCTAAGAGAGAAATAAAAAAATCCAGGTCTGGACCACTATACTTAACATCATCCCTCAGCAAGTTCTTAACAGCTAGGATACCATCACCATGTGGAATGTTAGTATAGAGGCTAGTGATATCCAATGTACACATCCACGTGTTGTCAGGAATATTTCCAAGCTCTTGTAATTTTAATAGCAGGGACGTAGTGTCCTTAAGATAAGTACCCTGTGACTGAACACTCGGCTGGATATAATAATCCAAAAACTCAGAAATTTTACTGCAGACTGATTCCCTTGCCGAGATTATAGGACGGCCAGGGGGCTTATCCAAATTCTTATGAATCTTGGGTAAATTATATAATAACGGTACCCTAGGACAGTCTACTTTCAGAAAATGACAAGTTTCCTCATCAATGATCGCATTCTTCACAGCCTCATCTAATAAAGTGTCCAGTGCCAACTTAAATTAATTAGTAGGATCTTACGACAGTCTTTGATAAGTACAGGTATCAGACAACTGCCTCTCAAATTCATTGCAGTAGTCGGTTACATTCTGCACCACTATACCTCCGCCTTTATCAGCGGGATGGAATAACACATCCTTATAATTTCCCAAATCCTTCAATGCTTTGTATTCAGAGGAAGTTAAATTAAGCCTACAAGGTGCATGTCTCTTAGACCGTTCAACAACTTGACAACAAGCGCCCTCATAAACGCCATAATAGAAGTGTTTCTTGAAGCTGGATCAAACACTGATTTTCTCTTAAATTTCTTCACTGTCTGAGCATCACCCTGTATTCCAGTCCCATCACCAAAGAACTCTTTCAACTTAAGTTGGCGGTGTAAATATGTCTGATCAATTTTCCAATGTAAATCATTGAATGGGACTGTGGGCACAAATCCCAAACCTTTATTCAACACCCTAATCTCAGTATCAGTCAAAGTCCTAGATGATAGGTTGAAGACCAAATTAATTTCTTGTTCTGACCCCTTTTGGATGTTCCGGCGGCATTGCCCGCCCCTCCTTGTGGGTCTTTTCCTCGCCCGCGTCCCACGTGGGAACTTGTCACTAAAGGGGGTTTAGTAGCAACTGCCCCTTGTGCTGATGTCGTATCCTCACCTGAGGAGGAATATGCTTCGCTGATGATTGATTGGTTCCCTGGCCTCTACCTCTCCAACGCCTCTGCGGACGTGGTCTAGAGTTGTTACCTGAGGCATCAGTTAGCCAACCATAAACTCGCTGTTTAGAGTAGTCTCTATTGACCTTCTCAATTTTCTGTTTCTTAAAGGCAACTAACTCACGCTTATATGTCGCCAGATCCGTGAATATGAGTCGCTGCACTCACAAGTGTTGTTGGATGACACAAAAAATGTGCTGATGGAGAAACTTGCGCAATCCTTATAGGGATTTGAGATCGGAATTATGAAGTATGCACAAGCACTTATATATGTATGTTTTTATATATGTTGTGTATGTCTGTATTAACTTGTATATATGATTATGTAATTTGTCAGGATTTTGTATGAATTATGTGTTGGTATTTTGAGTATTTGTTGCCAAACGGGTTGCCATGGATACCGAATGCCATGCTCGGCATTGGGATTAGCTGCAGCGGGTTACTATGGTAACCGTTGTGGCGGCTGGCGTGCTCCATGATAGGTGTGCATTACAGCTGACTGATTGGTCATAATAGATGCGGCGGCTGGCGCGCCCCGTGATAGGTGCGCGTCATAGCTGACTGCCCGAAGGAGTGGCCGGGTTGTCAAGGCAACCTGGCGCAACTACTTACGTGCTGTGATCTCCGAGGGCTAATTGACGTTTTGATTATACAGCTGAGATGAGAATTTGTCACGCTCGTTTGGCAACAAGGAGGGGTATATAAGGTATGTCATTGTCACTATTGAATTGTTATGTGTATCCTGATGACTGGTTGAAATAAACCCAAAACGTTGATAAGAGGACCGTGTCCAGTATTCATTGCAAGTCCAGTGTGTGCCGTCCTTGGGTCTACCTATATATATATATATATATAGGTAGACCCAAGGACGGCACTCACTGGACTTGCAATAAATACTGGACACGGTCCTCTTATCAACGTTTCGGGTTTAGTTCAACCCGTCTTCAGGATACACATAACAATTCAATATTGACATTGACATACCTTATATATATGTATGCTATTATATATATATATATATATATATTAGCAGAGTCCGGCACTCAACATAAGAAGTGTAACTAATATCCCGGTGTCTTGGTCCAATGCGGTGCTTTCGCTAAATGTAAAAATAGAAGTATTGGACGGCACTCAGAGGCTTTTGTTTGCAGAGAATGTATTAAGAAGTTCAGCAGTACATTAATTTATATCAACGTTTCTGTGCTAACATGCACCTTCGTCAGGATATAATACTGCACAAGAGAAATTACACATACAACAAGAACACCTTAACTCACCCTACATAAATACCTGAAAAATCACCTTAGTTCCATACACCTGTGGGCCGCATGGGATTCTGGCTGGCTGGCATGCCGGGGCGCACTCTGGTGACGTCTTCCTGTTGTCATGGTGTTACACACGGCAGCAGGGCGCCTCCATGTGACGTCATCCCGTTGCCATGGCTGTCGTCACTGCATGTCCTGGTAATCTAGGACGCAGCCACCTCCAGATGTCCCCCTGCAGCTGTAAAATACATACAACATTAAACTTAAAACATATGGATATGATGGAGACACCTAGGGGTAAATTTACTAAGATGGGAGTTCTATTTAAGATGGGATGTTGCCCATAGCAACCAATCAGATTCTACTTATCATTTATCTAGACCCTTCTAGAAGATAATACCTGGAATCTGATTGGTTGCTACGGGCAACTTCCCATCTTAAATAGAACTCCCATCTTAGTAAATTTACCCCCTATATTCATAATATAAAGCCAGTGTGCTATTATTATAAACTATCATTATAAGCTAAGCTCCATTACACTGATTGCTATACTATAAGTCCTATACACTGGTAAATACATACTATACTACATGCTACCAGTCCCAACAGCAGGCTACTCTACATGAGACTATTCCAGCAGATCTTTTCATTTAGTCCACAGGGAGCAACGTTATCCAGTCTCATTATCCACTTTGCCTCCAATATTAACAGCTGTTTATTTCTATACAACAAACAGAAAAAGGTCACTCGCGCCCCTGCTGCAGCCCAGTACCAGCCCCCAAGGGCACAACTACTTGAGACAATCTACACAAAAATATGGAGCGGTTCCCAGGCGCTGCAGATGATGGAAAAATTGTTCTTTAGTGTTTCAAAACCATATACAACTGTGTAGAACACATGAACTCTTCCACTACGTATCACTTCCCAAATTCTTGGAGGTGCGCACCTTACGACTAACCTCCTCAATGCGGGATATATACGTCAAAAGGTTTCTTTGTATTATCTTCATCTATCTCTCCAAGATCACAATGATTCCACAACACGTCCCTTAGAGGGGGCACTCACCTTATTAATATGCCCTATATTCCTTGAAAGGTATCTTTATAGGCAACAAGCCTCACGGTTTCCACCGGTGATCAACGTTTTTTGTAGCAGATATGTGGATAAATCACAAAGGGGTATCCAAAAAGTTGCACAGATTTATTGCACCAAATACAGATATACCCATAAAAACATTAAAATTTAAAACAAAAAAAATATAAAATATAGAAAATTTACAATCTCCTGGTTAATGGGAAAACGTTTTTTCCACCATATGCCCTATGGTGCCTCCACTCCAAAGATATACATAGAGACTTTTATCTCAAAAACTGAGTGGGGATCCTATTAGGCAATACTTTAAGGTGAAAAACCCATACAACCTGAGATGTAAGTGTAGCACCGACGCGTTTCGGATTCAAGATCCTTCCTCAAGGAAGGATCTTGAATCCGAAACGCGTCGGTGCTACACTTACATCTCAGGTTGTATGGGTTTTTCACCTTAAAGTATTGCCTAATAGGATCCCCACTCAGTTTTTGAGATAAAAGTCTCTATGTATATCTTTGGAGTGGAGGCACCATAGGGCATATGGTGGAAAAAACGTTTTCCCATTAACCAGGAGATTGTAAATTTTCTATATTTTATATATTTTTTGTTTTAAATTTTAATGTTTTTATGGGTATATCTGTATTTGGTGCAATAAATCTGTGCAACTTTTTGGATACCCTTTTGTGATTTATCCACATATCTGCTACAAAAAACGTTGATCACCGGTGGAAACCGTGAGGCTTGTTGCCTATAAAGATACCTTTCAAGGAATATAGGGCATATTAATAAGGTGAGTGCCCCCTCTAAGGGACGTGTTGTGGAATCATTGTGATCTTGGAGAGATAGATGAAGATAATACAAAGAAACCTTTTGACGTATATATCCCGCATTGAGGAGGTTAGTCGTAAGGTGCACACCTCCAAGAATTTGGGAAGTGATACGTAGTGGAAGAGTTCATGTGTTCTACACAGTTGTATATGGTTTTGAAACACTAAAGAACAATTTTCCATCATCTGCAGCGCCTGGGAGCTGTTTATTTCTGTTGCCTCCTCAGCGATTGGCTGGCAGATGGTCTATTATCATATACCTTACACTGGCCAATGTGTGTCCTCGCTTCACAAAGTGTTTAGCCATTGGCTGATCGCTATCTCCACTGGTTATGGCGGCTCTTATTGCTGAACGATGTTGCATAGCTCTCTCCTTGAATGGACGTATCGTTTTTCCCACATAGTAGTACCCGCATGGGCAGCGTATGATATAGATGATATAGGCAGTTGTACATGTCACTGAATGCTTGATAGTGATGTATTTA
Source organism: Pseudophryne corroboree (assembly GCF_028390025.1). Taxonomy (NCBI): domain Eukaryota; kingdom Metazoa; phylum Chordata; class Amphibia; order Anura; family Myobatrachidae; genus Pseudophryne; species Pseudophryne corroboree. The sequence continues at coordinate 692,851,486 of NC_086446.1, forward strand.
CCACTATGTGGGTGTCGGAATGCTTTCCCTATATCCATGTGACTACAGTTTGTGCAGTGTATGCACCTGAAGCATCCCTTACGGTATTGGGATGCTTCTGCAGTCGGATTGTCAGCGAAATTAGTAATATCTGTGCGCATAACCCGGTTTTTGATGTTCCTTCAACGTCGGAAACTGGCCATGGGTGTTTTATTTTTGAAAGCATTTAAGTCCATCTCTGTACTGACATTGGGCCACAAAGCCTTTGTGGCTTTTTGCACAATGGGCTTAATTCAGACCTGAGCGCTGCTGTGCGTTTTTGTACAGCGGGCGATCAGGTCTGGACTGCGCATGCGGTGGCGCCGCAGTGCACCGGCGCATGCCTGAGATGCGATCGGCATCTCTGCCCAGCGATCACCTCTACCTGATTGACAGAGAGAGTTGGTCGCTGGGCGTGAGGGGGCGGGCTGGCGGCATTTGTTCACTGTTTTGGAGGCACAGTCCGGGCAATGCAGGCGTGCCCGGATCGTGCGGGGGGGCGGGCCGTGGGCGGCTGCATGATGTCACACGCAGCTGCTGCGACCCAGGAAGCGACGAGTACTCTTCGGGTACAAAAGCATCACCGCCGCGCGGTGCTTTTGTACCTGTGCGCGGGGTGGGGGGGGCAGAGCCAGACATGCGGGGTGGACTAGCCCTGTGCTGGGTATCTCCCTGCATGTCTGTGAAACTGATCATAGATGTGCTATCCTTTACATATAAATCCTCATGGATAATACAGGGCTATAATAAGGCATCCAAATACTGAGACACGGGTTGGTACAGCGAACCCATAGCCGACACTATGGGCCGGCCCGGTGGGCATTGCATGTCCTTATGAACTTTCGGAGTTGTATACAGGATTGGTGTTACCGGGTATGTTCGAGTTAAAGCTTTCATCACCCTTTCGGAAATAATCCCATTTTGTTGGGCTTGTTTGAGAATATTAAACCAACACTAATTCTTTGCAACGCCTGTGTATATTTTAAAACCAATATTACGTAAACTTATACTATATTGTCCAATTAAGACCTGGATTCAGTGCTTGGTATACGTTCAGCTCCCCGCTAATCTACACTAAGGATTACAATACATTATCCAATACGAGACCCGTGTATTGGCGCAATACGGCTCAAAATTAAACAGCGGCTACGGTCTCATATCACTCAAACCAGCGGCGTTGATATATCAAGCTGGCTACCTGAGTCATACTATCTGTGGGGAACCATATTTCATATTAGAACAAACGGCCTCCTTGTCTGCAACGTGCCGGTATCCACCTGAACCTGGTAATTATAAGCCATACACGTTAGCAATCAGTAATAACCTTATCATCTTGAGCAGCTCATAAAGCTAATTGCATCAACATTCCGGGGACGCCCGGTATGATCCATTAGTTTCATTGTTATTTGAACATTTGCACTGATACATGGACTTGATTTTTTAGCTTTTTTAAACTGTTCTGGTATAATTGATTGAGTAATGAAATTGAGTGTTATTTATATACATATATACATATATTAGATAATTGATTACATAAAGAGTATAAAATAACAAACAAAAGTTTGGTTTTAATAAATAATTTTTTATTCATTAATTGGACTCCTTGGCTGGTATATCTGAGATACAGTGCATATGGATATATGAGCGCCTCTATTAATTTCTTTTTGTTTGAGAATATTATCTAACCAGGGATGTGCAGTCAGAGGAGGCAGTGCCTCCCCTGTCATTAATTATTAAAATAATACAAAGAAGATACTTATGACACATATTTTGTGCCATAAGTATATGCTTTAGGCATTATATTATTTTAATAATTTTTACAGTGTAAAATAAAAGTTTTAAATGTGTTTTGAAGGCATCAATGTTTTGGTGCCTCCCGCTGTCAATGTGAAAATGCTGGAGGCGGGGAGGCGGTGCCAAGCATTGGGCAGTTAAAGCTCTATAAGCGGCACCTACTAGAAGTGCCTCTTTGACAGAGGTGTGCTTTCAGCCCATATAAAAGCACGCTCCTGTCGCTAAGACTGATGTGATTGGGCAGTGTCCACCTACTTTCCTTTTAGGATGAACGTCAGCAGCAGCAGTGGTGACCCTGCCAGCCCGGAATCAGCAGAGCGGGAGGGGATCTGCGAGTCCCGGTGCTCTCCTCTCTACTACAGCTGGCACCCGTTGTTCTTCATAAGGCCACAGCTAACACCAGGGAGGGGCGGCACGGCTAATCCAGGGCAGACCCGTAGACTGTGGGAAGCCCGGAGCTCTGGGAGTGTGAGCGACCAGCATGCTCTTCTCTTCTTCCGCTCTCTACAGCACCGGCCGAGGATACAGGGGCGTGCCTGCGCAGGACACAGATGAAAGGTGCAGGGGCGGCTGTTATCTTGGGTGGATAGCAGCAGGAGGAGGAAAGGAAGGGGGGAAAGCGAGCTTTCTCAGCTGTTCACACGGAGCAGCCATTGCCCTGTCCTCCACACTGGCCGCTTAAGTCCAACTATAGTACATACACATACAAAAGTATACACATCTGATCCTATACTACAGTATATAATGCTGTATAGGATCAGATACCATGTCAGAAACATGCATTACTGGGGATTCAGTATGATTAACCGGCGGCCGGGATGCCGACCGTCAACATACCGACAGCGGCATCCTGGCCGCCAGTATGCCGGTAGCAGGGCAAGTGCTGTGCTCACCACAAGTTCTATTCCCACTCTATGGTTGTCGTGGACACCCGCGAGTGGGAACAGTCCTGTAGTGCCGGTATTCCGTTTGTCGGCATTGTCAGCTGTTGGCATATTGGTGTCTGTATCCTGACCGCCAGGATCCCGACAGCCGGGTTGGTGCCATTGCTGTGTGAAGCTGGTGTTGGAGTCAGGAGTGATATGGCATCGGCTAGCAGTGATCATCAGCAGGTGCGCTGCATGATCTGCTGCCAATCTGCGATGCAGAACTATCTGCAACTCAGCCAATCAATGCTGTCACAGCTACTCTTTGTACTGCAATAGAAGAAATCCAGCCGCAACTTCTTTCTGAGGTCCGTAGTCAAAATATTGCGGTAGCTGTGGGGAACAATATCAGGCAGCATCGCATCCCCCATAGAAACCTATGGGTTATGCGGCTGTGGATGGAAATAGAGGGATCGGAACAAGTATCCCTCCTTTATACATTCCAGGGATACTTAATATTTGCGGCTAGTCCCCAAAAACATTTTTGGGGGAACTAAGCCGCAAATATTATTTTATAAATGGGCCCCTCTGTGTAGTGACAGGATGAGCCGGAAAGCTGAGGCAGCCTGTGATTGCAGCCAGTACATGGGTACCTAACTCTGATCCCAATGCCCTAACTATTTCAACTCAAGGGCCACCTAAAACTAGAGATGTGCGGCGGGCACTTTTTGTGTTTTGGTTTTGGTTCCAATTCCCCGCTCGTGTTTTGGTTTTGGGTTGGTTTTTGCCAAAACCACCCTTTTATAATTTGGTTTGGTTTTGGATCTGGATGATTTTTGAAAAAAACATAAAAACAGCTAAAATCACAGAGATTGGGGATACTTTTGCTCCTACGGTATTATTAACCTCAATAACATTCATTTCCACTCATTTCCAGTCTATACTGAACATCTCACAATATTGTTTTTAGGCCAAAAGGTTGCACCAAGTTGGCTGTATGACTAAGCTAAGCGACACAATTGTGCGGCACAAACACCTGGCCCATCTAGGAGTGGCATTGCAATGGCAGACAGGATGGCACTTAAAAAAACTAGGCCCCAAACAGCACATGATGCAAAGAAGAAAAAGAGGTGCAAGATGGAATTGTCCTCCCACCCACCCTTATGTTGTATAAACAGGACATGCACACTTTAACAAACCAATAATTTCAGCGACAGGATCTGTCACACGACTGTGGCTGAAATGACTGGTTTGTTTGGGCCCCCACCAAAGAAGAAGCAATCAATCTCTCCTTGCACAAACTGGCTCTACAGAGGTAAGATGTCCACCTCATCCTCATCCTCCGATTCCTCACTCCTTTCAGTATGTACATCCTCCTCCCCACAGAGTATTAATTTATCCCCATTGGAATCCACCATCACAGGTCCCTGTGTACTTTTTGGAGGCAATTGCTGGTCAAGGTCTTCCCGGAGGAATTTATAATTCATTTTGATGAACATCATCTTCTCCACATTTTGTGGAAGTAACATCCTACGCCGATCGCTGACAAGGTTACCGGCTGCACTAAACACTCTTTCGAAGTACACACTGGAGGGGAGGCAACTTAGGTAAAATAAAGCAAGTTTGTGCAAGGGCATCCAAATTGTCTCTTTTTCCTGCCAGTATACGTACCGACTGTCTGACATGCCTACTTGGATGCTGTCACTCATATAATCGTTCACCATTCTTTCAATGGTGACAGAATCATATGCAGTGACAGTAGACATGTCAGTAATCGTTGGCAGGTCCTTCAGTCCGGACCAGATGTCAGCACTCGCTCCTGACTGCCCTGCATCACCACGAGAGGGTGGGCTAGGAAATCTTATCCTTTTCCTCGCAGCCCCAGTTGCGGGAGAAAATGAAGGAGAATCTGTTGACAGGTCACGTTCCGCTTGAGTTGACAATTTACTCACCAGCAGGTCTTTGAATCTCTGCAGAGTTGTGTCTGGCAGAAAGAGAGATACAACGAGCACGGTGGCCAAAATGTGGTGCTCTGATTTCAACAGATTGACCACCCTTGAATCCTGGCAAAGCGAATGAAGGGCTCCATCCACAAGTCCCACATACTTTGCGGAATCGGTCCATCTAAGCTCCTCCTTCAATTTCTCCAGCTGCTTCTGCAAAAGCCTGATGAGGGGAATGATGTGACTCAAGCTGGCAGTGTCTGAACTGACTTCACATGTGGCAAGTTTGAAGGGTTGAAGAATCTTGCACAAGGCGGAAATCATTCTCCACTGTGCTTGAATCAGGTGCATTCCCCCTCCTTTGCCTATATCGAAGCTGGATGTATAGGCTTGAATGGCCTTTTGCTGCTCCTCCATCCTCTGAAGCATTTAGAGTGTTGAATTCTACCTCATTACCACCTCTTGCTTCAGGTGATGGCAGGGCAGGTTCAGGAGTGTTTGATGGCACTCCAGTCTTCGGCACGCGGTGGCTGATGCCGAAAGTGGACCGCAATTTTTCGGGCCACCGACAGCATCTCCTGCACACCCCTGTAATTTAAAAAAAAATTCTGCACCTCCAGATTAATTGTATGAGCAAAACATGGGACGTGCTGAAATTTGCCCAGATGTAACGCACACACAATTTTGGTGGCGTTGTCCGATATTACAAATCCCCAGGAGAGTCTAATTGGGGCAAGCCAATGTGCGATGATGTCCCTCAGTTTCCGTAAGAAGTTGTCAGTGGTGTGCCTCTTACGGAAAGCAGTGGTACATAGCGTAGCCTGCCTAGGAACGAGTTGGTGTTTACGAGATATTGCTACTGGTTCCGCTGCTGTTGTTGCTGCGGGAGGCCATACATCTACCCAGTGGGCTGTCACAGTCATATAGTCCTTAGTCTGCCCTGTTCCACTTGTCCATGGTTAAGTGGACAGTGGGTAAAACTGCATTTTGTAGGACACTGAGGACACTTTTTCTGACATCTCTGTACATTCTCGGTATCGCCTGCCTAGTGAAGTGGTACCTAGATGGGATTTGATACCAGGGACACAGTACCTCAAACAATTCTCTACGTCCCACTGAACTACTGAACTAATGGCGGATACCGGACGTATGTCTAACACCAGCATAGCTATCAAGGCCTCAGTTATCCGCTTTGCAAAAGGATGACTGCTGTCATATTTCATCTTCCTCAAAAAGGACTGTTGGACAGTCAATTGCTTACTGGAAGTAGTACAAGTGGTCTTCTGACTTCCCCTCTGGGATGACGATCGACTCCCAGCAGCAACAACAGCAGCAGCAGCAGCAACAGCAGGCATATCACTTAATGATCCTCCGGAGGAATCCAGGTTAGGAGAGGACATGACCCATAGGACTACTGACGTTCCTGACTGAGGAGGAAGTTGACATTGAGAGAGTTGGTGGTGTTGCTTGCAGGAGCTTGGGTACAAGAGAAAGAAGGGATTTAGGTGTCAGTGGACTGCTTACGCTCTTACCCAAAGTTTCACAACTTGACACTGATTTCTGATGAATGCGCTGCAAGTGTCGTATAAGGGAGGATGTTCCTAGGTGGTTAACGTCCTTATCCCTATTTATTACAGATTGACAGAGGCAACACACGGCTTGACACATGTTGTCCGGATTTGTGGAGAAATAATTCCAAACTGAAGAGGTGGCTTTTTTGGTATTTTGACCAGGCATCACGATGGGATTATTCATCCCACGGACAACAGGTGCTCTTCCGGGGGATCCGGACTGAAGATCGACAGTGTCTAGGTCGACAATGTTTAGGTCGACCACTATAGGTCGACAGTCACTAGGTCGGCATGGATGGAAGGTCGACAGGGTTTCTAGGTCGACATGTGCTAGGTCGACAGGTCTAAAGGTCGACATGAGTTTTTCACATTTTTTTTCTTTTTTTTTGAATTTTTTCATACTTAACGATCCACGTGGACTACGATTGGAACGGTAAAGTGTGCCGAGCGAAGCAGTAGCGGAGCGAAGGCACCATGCCCGAAGCATGGCGAGCGAAGCGAGCCATGCGAGGTGACGCGGTGCACTAATTTGGGATCCCGGTCACTCTACGAAGAAAACGACACCAAAAAAAAAAAAATCCTCATGTCGACCTTTAGACCTGTCGACCTAGCACATGTCGACCTAGAAACCCTGTCGACCTTCCATCTATGTCGACCTAGTGACTGTCGACCTATAGTGGTCGACCTAAACATTGTCGACCTAGACACTGTCGATTTGATGAACCACACCACTCTTCCGGTACCTGATTTAAACAAACCTCATCACTATCAGAATCCTCATCGTCAACTTCCTCCTCAGCGCCAGCAACACCCATATCCTCATCCTGGTGTACTTCAACAGTGACATCTTCAATTTGAATATCAGAAACTGGACTGTGGGTGCTCCTTCCAGCACTTGCAGGGGGCGTGCAAATGGTGGAAGGAGCCACCTCTTCCCGTCCAGTGTTGGGAAGGTCAGGCATCGCAACCGCCGACACACTTGGACTCTCCTTGGGGATTTGTGATACCATCTTAGAACGCACAGTTCTTTTCTGTGATTTTTCCAGCTTAACTCTTATCATTTTTCTAGCGGGAGGATGAGGGCTTCCATCGTCAAGTGAAGAGCTGTGGTTATTGGAAACAAATTCCTTGTGTACTCTGTATTCGGTACTGATATACTTGGCAATAAAAAGTGATTCTGATTCTGAAAGCTGAACCTCTAGTCATGAACATAGGCCAGGGCCTTAGTTATTCCTTGCCACTCCATGTCGTAAATGGCATATTGGCAAGTTTACATTTCTCCTCAGACCATTTAAATTTCTTTTTTGGGTCTTTTTACTGAACTTTGGCTTTTTGGATTTTACATGCCCTCTATTATCACATTGGGCATCGGCCTTGGCAGACGACGTTGATGGCATTTCATCGCCTATGTCATGACTAGTGGCAGCAGCTTCAGCACTAGGAGGAAGTTGTTCTTGATCTTTCCCTATTTTATCCTCCAAATTTTTGTTCTCCATTATTTTTCTGGAGTTATATAACAATATGCGGTAGAGGAGAGCATACCTCTACACCACACAGGGCAATCACTGTGAAAATTATTTGGATTAAATATTACTAACCCCTTTATTTGTAGTAAATAATATACAGCACAGGACAGCACCACTGAACTTATATGGCAGCACCACTGGACTGGACTTATACAGAATTATATGGATTATACGATAGGATCACTGGATTTATACGCCAGTACCACTCTAATTATATGGCAGGATCACTGGATTTATACAGCAGGATCACTGTAATTATACGGCAAGATCATTGGACTTATACGGTAGGATCACTGGACTTATACGGCAGTACCGCTGGACATATATGGCAGTATCAATGGACTTATACGGCAGTATCACTGGACATATACGGCAGTATCACTGGACTGGACTTATACGCCAGTACCACTGTAATTATATGGCAGGATCACTGGATTTATGCGGCAGGATCACTGTAATTATACGGCAGGATCGCTGGACTTTTACGGCAGGATCACTGTAATTATACGGCAGGATCACTGGACTTATACGGCAGGATCACTGTAATTATACGGCAGGATCACTGGATTTATACGGCAGTACCGCTGGACATATACGGCAGTATCACTGTAATTATATGGCAGGATCACTGGATTTATACAGCAGGATCACTGTAATTATACGGCAAGATCATTGGACTTATACGGTAGGATCACTGGACTTATACGGCAGTACCGCTGGACATATATGGCAGTATCAATGGACTTATACGGCAGTATCACTGGACATATACGGCAGTATCACTGGACTGGACTTATACGCCAGTACCACTGTAATTATATGGCAGGATCACTGGATTTATGCGGCAGGATCACTGTAATTATACGGCAGGATCGCTGGACTTTTACGGCAGGATCACTGTAATTATACGGCAGGATCACTGGACTTATACGGCAGGATCACTGTAATTATACGGCAGGATCACTGGATTTATACGGCAGTACCGCTGGACATATACGGCAGTATCACTGTAATTATATGGCAGGATCACTGGATTTATACAGCAGGATCACTGTAATTATTACTAATTATACGGCAAGATCATTGGACTTATACGGTAGGATCACTGGACTTATATGGCAGTACCGCTGGACATATATGGCAGTATCAACGGACATATATGGCAGTATCACTGGACATATACGGCAGTATCACTGGACTGGACTTATACGCCAGTACCACTGTAATTATATGGCAGGATCACTGGATTTATGCGGCAGGATCACTGTAATTATACGACAGGATCATTGGACTTTTACGCCAGGATCACTGTAATTACACGGCAGGATCACTGGACTTATACGGCAGGATCTTGCAATAAAAAATTGGAGTTTCTTACTGTGCGCAATACGAAGCAGCCACACTGCTGATCTAAGTGATACAGCACTCACTCAACACAAAATTAACAACAAAAATTCGATCAGACTGAAGCGGCGCTAAGTATGAAGAGTAAATATTCTTTCCTCTTCATACTTAACGCCGCTTCAGTCTGATCGAATTTTTGTTGTTCATTATACGGCAGGATCACTGTAATTATACGGCAGGATCACTGGATTTATACGGCAGTACCGCTGGACATATACGGCAGGATCACTGGAATTATACAGCAGGATCACTGATTTTATACGGCAGTACCGCTGGACATATACGGCAGTACCGCTGGACATATATGGCAGTATCAATGGACATATACGGCAGGATCACTGGACATATACGGCAGTACCACTGGACATATACGGCAGAACAGGTACACCACCACTGGACTGATGCAGGACAACACAGCACCACCACAATGGACTGGATTTATACAGCCGCACTGGACATATGGCAGCAGAGAACACCACCCCTGTGTCTGGACTGATGCCGTACAATACGCCACCACTTAACTGATGCAGCACAACACAGCACCACTGGACTGGACTTATACAGCAGCACTGGACATATGGCAGCAGAGGACACCACCACTGTGACTGGACTGATGCAGCACAAGACACCACCACTGGACTGATGCAGCACAAGACAGCACCACTAGACTGGACATATACAGCAGCACAGGGACACCACCACTGGACTGATGCAGGATAACACAGCAACACTGCAATGGACTGGACTTATACAGCAGCACTAGACATATGGCAGCAGAGGACACCACTGTGACTGTACAGATGCAGCACAAGACACGGACACTGAGGACACAGAGAATGGAGACACATCCTCTCTCTACACTCTCCAATGCCGGAGTAAAAATGGCGGGGACGCACGGCTCCTTATATGGAATCCAAACCCCGCGAGACTCTGACAGCGGGATGATGACGTTTTGCCTCGTTCTGGTTTCCGAGTCAGGCGGGAAAACCCGAACCTGACTCGGATCCGGGCTCGAAGCGTGAAGTCAGGTTGGGTTCGGTTCTCTGAGAATCGAACCCGCTCACATCTACCTAAAATACGTATTTGCAAAAAATAAATTGATATTTAAATAAACAAAATATAAGTAGGCAAACACTGTCAGCCTACTTCCATGACATCACAACTAGCAGAAACATTGTGCAAAAAGCCGCAAAGGCTTTGTGGCCCATTGTCTGTACAGAGATGGACTTAAATGCTTTAAAAAATGAAACACCCATGGCCAGTTTCCAACGTGGAAGGAACATCAAAAACTGGGTTATGCACACAGATAATACTAATTTAGGGAAAGCATTCCGACACCCACATAGTGGTAAATATATCACTATCAAGCATTCGGTGACATGTACAACTGCCTATATCATCTATATCATACGATGCCCATGCGGGTACTACTATGTGGGAAAAACTATGTGTCCATTCAAGGAGAGAGCTATGCAACATCGTTCAGCAATAAGAGCCGCCATAACCAGTGGAGATAGCAATGAGCCAGTGGCTAAACACTTTGTGGAGCAAGGACACACATTGACCAGTGTAAGGTGTATGATAATAGACCATCTGCCAGCCAATCGCTGAGGAGGCAACAGAAATAAACAGCTGTTAATATTGGAGGCAAAGTGGATAATGAGACTGGATAACGTTGCTCCCTGCGGACTAAATGAAAAGATCTACTGGAATAGTTTCATGTAGAGTAGCCTGCTGTTGGGTCTGGTAGCATGTAGTATAGTATGTATTTTCCAGTGTATAGGACTTATAGTATAGCAATCAGTGTAATGGAGCTTAGCTTATAATGATAGCTTATAATAATAGCACACTGGATTTTTATTATGAATAGCGGTACTATTAATGAACGGTTGGCTCCTATAACCATTTGTACTGTATAGGTGTCTCCATAGTATCCATATGTTTTTAAGTTTAATGTTATATGTATTTTACAGCTGCTGGGGTAATATGGAGGCGGCGCTGTCAGCGCGAGTCAGAGGGCCTTGGAGATGCTGCTGCGTCCTACATTACTGCACTGACGATAGCCATGGCAATGGGATTACATCACATGGAGGCACCCTGCTGCCGTGTGTAACACCATGACAACGGGATGACGTCACCAGAGTGCGCCAGAGTCCCACAGGTGGAAGGAGCTAAGGTGATTTTTTAGGTATTTAAGTAGGCTCAGTTAAGGTGTTATTGTTGTATGTGTAATTTCTCTTGTGCAGTATTATATCCTGATGACGGTGCATGTTGGCACAGAAACGTTGATATGAATTAATGTACTGCTGAACTTCTTAAAACATTCTCTGCAAACAAAAGCCACTGAGTGCCGTCCCATTCTTCTATTTCTATACACACACACACACACACACACACACACACACACACACACACACACACACACACACACACACACACACACACACACACACACAGGTTCGGACAGTCCCACAGGGGAAACCACTGCCTGTGGGCCCTCCTCCTCTAGGGATCAAGTTCCAGACTATCCTAGTGCACTGGATTTATGCATTTATACATATGTTACATTATACTTCACAATAATTTGGTTTATTATATATTTACCAAGAGTCACAGAACATGTAATGGTTAGCCAAACCTCTGTGGTGGCTGGCCATGCCCCCACTGGAACCTGGCTACACCCTTAAGCATGGGCCCCTACAGTAGCATTTCCCTGGTGGGCACACACACACACACACACACACACACACACACACACACACACACACACACACACACACACACACACACACACACCCCAAACTCGGTCCTCAAGGACACCCCAAAGTTTATGTTTCACAGGTCACCTAGCAGCCGCACAGGTATGTCCCTTACTCACTCACACATTTTAAAAGATCTACAGGTTGAGCTAATTATTTCACTTGTGATTCTGTGAGGAAACCTGGAACTGTTGGGGGTGTTTGAGGCACGTGTTTGGGAACCACTGTGTTAGAAAGACATATAACCCACCCCACTTAACTCTGACACATCTCTCCCCGCCTGCAGCTCCACCTATACCTCTAGGCCAGGGATGGGGAACCTTCGGCCGTCCAGCTGGTGTTGAACTACACATACCAGCACGCCCTGCAACAGTTTTACCATGGCCAAATAGCAAAACTGTAACAAGGCATGCTGGTATGTGTAGTTCCACAACAGCTGGAGGGCCGAAGGTTCCCCATCCCTGCTCTAAGCAATAAGAGACCACGCAGAGTTTGCTCAAACTACCCACCCACTAACCTTGTATAACCCAGTCACCCTTTCTGCCACCCCAAATCTACATTTTGACCTTTTTCCCAACTGGTGAAGAATGCATCTGCACTTTAATGGCGCACACAATTCCATGGTGACGGAGAGATAGAAAAAAAGAGAGAGAGGGACCAGAGAAGTGGGTATAGGAGAGAGAGAGACAAGATAGGGCGAGAGAGAGAGAGAGAAGAAGTGGGTTGGGGATATAAAGAAACAAGATAGGAAGAGAGAGGAGGGAAATGGGTAATGGAGAAAGAGACAAAATACGGAGGGTTGGGTTTGGGATACTGGCGCCCAGAATGCCAGCGGTCACGTGACCGACAGTGGCATCCCAGCGCCTAGAATGCCGACACGTGGTTAGTAAGTATGCTAACCCTCCCCCTAACACTCCCTTCCCTCTCCCTAACTCTCCCATGCTGCAGCCTAACCCCTAACTCTCCCTTCTTGCAGCTTTACCTTAATCTTCCACCGCAGCTAAACCTCCCTCTGCAGCCTAATCTTATCTCTCCCTGGCATACTTATGTTTGGGATGTCGGCTGATGGAACTTTGACGGGTGTTGGGATTCCTGCTCCGGTCTTCTGACTACTAGCATTGCAAATGTTGGGATGCCAACTACATCCCAGTAGGGAGAGAGAGGAGGAAGTGTGGGTAGGGGGAAGAGATAAGATAGGAAGAGGGAATAGGAAGAGAGAGGAAAAGAAGAAAAAAAACAGCACTTAGTATTTATGGCTACATTTAAAAAGAGTCATAACCCCTTCAGCAATTATTTCTGTTGCTAGATGGGTTAGGACTGCAATGCTATAGTTAGCAAACAGCTCTACCCCCACAAGGGTTTGAGATCTATGCATATACACAGATGGCCATCACCAGGGGCGGATTGGGTACAAAAAGCAGCCCTGGAAAAATTTGTACTAGTGGCCCCACTTGGGCAGCACCAGAGGTGTAAGGTCTAGCCATGGGCCATGGCAGCAGCAAACTCCCCTCAAGACTTTCCAGATAGTGGGGATGTCCAGCATCAAGGGGAAGTTAAAAGGAAATACAATTAAATGTTATGAGCACATTATATGATACACCTTCAGAATTTAGGAAACTATATCATTCTTTAGAAAGATATATTTTCTTGCTTATTACACCAACCGTATCCCAATCACTATTCACTCAATCTTATATGTCAGCCAAGCAGGCAGACAGAGCATACACTAGATCATCTGCAATCACAGGCTAAGTGGCAAAGTCATTTTCATATAAGCAAATTATTTTGCATCTTATTCATTATGTCTAGAAATAGGACCACATGTCCTCAAACAAAACAGGCCCCACAGGTGCGCCGGCCCACCGGGGATCTTCCCTGTAAGCCCTATGGCCAATCCGCCTCTGGCCATCACATATGTGCATTAGTCAGTAACCCATTGAAGGAAGCATTAGACTGCCAGCAACACAGGAGAGGATGCAGTGCAGGAAGGGGACACTGCTGGTCCTCGCAGGGCAAGTAAGAGATGGTAAATACTGGCGGCATATTCATATGTAGCACACTGACACTAAACCAAATATGCCACCGGTATTTTAGTATAATTCTTAAATGGAGCCCAAGGTATGATATAGTTGTAATGACAGTATCAGATAAAAACAAAAGTAATGGCTAATTTACAATATGCATCTCCCACACCTCTGCACAGCAATAAAAATGGAGCAGTCCGCTCTCTGGTGGTCATTCCGAGTTGATCGCAGCCAGCAACTTTTTGCTGCTGCTGCGATCAATTAGTCCACGCCTATGGGGGAGTGTATTTTAGCTTAGCAGGGCTGCAATCGCTTGTGCAGCCCTGCTAAGCTAAAAAAAAAATCAAGTACAACTAGACCAGCCCTGGACATACTTACCCTGTGCGTCGATCTGTGCGATCCAGGAGCCAGCTTTGACGTCAGACATCTGCCCTCCGTACTTCTGGACACCCCTGCATTTACCTTACCACTCCCCAAAAACGCCAGCCAAAGGTCTGGATCCACCCAGGAACGCCTCCTGTCTGTCAATCTTCTTGCGGTCGGCTGTGCGACCGCTTTCTTCGTAGTTCTGGACGTAACTCAGCGACCCCTGTCGCTGGGCAATGTTGCGCACGCGCAATGCGGCCGCGCGCATGCACATTCCGGACCCGTTCGCACCGCAGTGACAAACCACTGCGAGCGAACGGGTCGGAATGACCCCCTCCGTGAGTTAGGAGACAGAGCATAATGGGATGTCTCTGATAAGGAACACATTAGTGGCATCCAGACCATACTTACCTACATTTTGGCTGCTCTCTGCGGGAGAGAGCAGCCAGGTCAGCTCAGAGGGCGGGCAGGGGAGGCTGTGACGTCGTGGAGGGGGTGGGCCGGAGGCAGGATGGGGCGGAGTGGGGGCGGAGCAAGGGCAGGGTCATGACGATGCATCTTTTAAGCCACGCCCTCGCTCTGTAATGCCGCGATCACCGGCAATACACGGCAGGGGGCGTGGCTATGATGACGCGATTCGGCAAGAATCGCGTCATCAACTGCCCGGACCGCCCACTTTACACACTAAGTGGGCGGACGGGCAGGGGGGACCCCACGAATCGGGAGACTTGCCTGCTCTTCCGGGGGGCCGGGAGGGTCACCCGATTTTCGGGAGTCTCCTGGCCATTCCGGGAGAGTAGGCAAGTATGATCCAGACATGCCCACCTGTCTCCAAACACATATCCCAGATGCAGCCCTAGTAGTTGCTAAGTAATGGTTCTGTCCCAGTAGGTGTGAGATTTTGTTTTTATCAAATACAGTCATATATTACAATAGTCACGCTCCAAGTCTGCCTCTGCATAGCAGTAATCTGCCCTAATCCTTTGTCCAGTCACTAACCTTATGTAAGTATATCCTTCTGCCGGTGAGCTGTATGTTGCCAGGGCCCTGGAAGTGTATGAATGAGGGAGCAACAGCACAGCCCTGATATAGGCAGTTACTATTATGACATCACAACATAACCTCACAGACCCCACCAGACAGGCCAGAACTGGATATTTTTGGTTTGAGGCCCCTGCAGTCTTTTGCATGTCTGACCTAAGAGAAATTTGATTGTACTCCTTAATTTAAACTGTTACATTTACATCAGAATATTATTATTTTTATGGCAGGATTTCCCCATTAATGTTTGACTATGTGAGGCTTTCAAGTTTCTATGAGCTTAATTTTCACCATGGTTATGTTTTTTTTATGTTACAGTGATCAGTGATCACCTCAGTTAAAGATAAAACACTAACCTCCCTCAGAAGTATTGGAATACTTTTAATTAAAAATCAAATTTCCCATAAAACTCAACACCACTTTCTCTCCCTTTCCCTTTCGGATCTGCAGAGCAATTATGGAAATTGTTGTCCAATTGTCAAGTAAAAGTAGGTTTATGAAAAATAAATAGATAAATACAACAACAAAATAATTTTTAAAAAATACAATAACAGTTGTTAAAAGCCACAAGGGCAGCAAGTGAATACTAGACCTATAAAAAGGTCACTAGAGACTGGCAACCAGGACCTCCGATACCCTGCTTCATGGAAGGCATGAAACATTAGAGCACATTAAACAGCTAAAATCTACCAGTTCACGTTAATGTTACTACAATAAATAGTCTGAAAAGCCCTGGCATTGGTCTCTTTGATGGGATGGGCTATTTTAAGTGAACCAATCACACCAGGCATGGGTGTATTTGTGGGGTTTATTATTTAAATATACGTACATAAATGCTAAGTACCATATTTTATTATGAAATTGTTGCTGAGAAGGAGTCCCATGTGTTTTCTTTCCAGTGGCTGACCATCAACTTTATTAAGTACATCATTAATATGTCTGGATACTGCCAGGGCTGGACTTATGGCTTCATGGGCTTGGGGCTGAAAATGTTCAAGGGCCTATTATGAGAAGTAGAGGAGGTGTGACCAGTTCTGTGTGGGTGTTGCCATTGCCATGTAGGCACCATACACGATCAGCCCCAATGTTGCCCTAAATATGTAAGAATACAAAAATTGCATAATTTTGTGTGGAAAATAGAAATATAATTTAAGGCTGTCATGATAATGGGTCTATTTTATGTGGAGGCCTGGAGCTCTAGCTCCTTTTACTCCATGGTAAATCTGGCCCTGGAAACATCTTTCTTGTTAATTAACTAGTTCAACACAGGTGACAGCAATAATAAATTAAGAGTGAAGTCCAGGGGCAGAACATTTTTTATGTTTGTTTATGTGTGTATGTTTATGTGTTTATTTTGTAACATATTACCTAACATTGTATGTATCCCTTAATGTTAGGATTACTAGGTTTCTCTGTGTGTGCATACCTGAAATGAGGTCAGCTGAAGCCAGGTGAAAATTAAAACAAGGTTTATTGTAGAAAAGAACCAGTAAAATATCAGCATAAAGAAACTGGATCCTTGATTAACATGGAACAGAACACAATATTCCCAGATAATTGTAATGGTGTTATGATTCCAATACTCCGGTCTGGGGAGATCTTATAGCAAGGACCCGAGTACTGGAACGTAATGCTGGGAAATGGGAGTGGGAACGGGAATAGCCCCTGGCGCCCTATCTCCGTTGTCTCGCCCGTGTTGTCAGAAATCTCTTGCGAGACTATGGTTGCTTGAGCCCATGGCAGCCGCGTTTGAAGGGCGGATTACGTCTGCCCAACTCCGATGCCCCCTCAGGTCTTAATGGGAGACAAAGAGAAATCCGAGACAGGGTGATAACAAGGGGCCCTCTAACTAAACAACAAAGCCAGGGGCTATACACTAACTTTAAACTAGAGTATGTGCGGAAAAACCGCCAGGGAAAAGGACAACCAAAATACCCACTTGTCCACTCTCCTACTCGGCACCGCCGAGTTCCGGAGAGGACTGTGGGAGCGTAAACCTCCGCAAATGCTCCAAAACAGAATACGAGATGAAGCGACCTAGGCCGCAGCACGCGGCAGAGCCGCCACTCACGAAAACCACTTGAGATCCTCTAGCGACTGTTGCGGGTAATTGAGGACCGGAAGGCTCCTTGGGATGAGATGACAACTCCAAGATTCAGGAACTCTGAGGACAGGAATGACCGGACACAGCAGAACTGGAACAGACGTTCAGCAAACCAAAGCAGCATGCAGGAAGCTATAACCGGCGTCTGTGTGAAGCACTGAGAAGGCTTTAAGCACTGCATCCTCCAATCAGGGTTCAGAGGCTGATTAACATAAATTTCGTGCAGCTGCCTTGCTGCACGACCAGAAGACCAGTGTGTTTAATTACTTGATTGACCCTGCAACGGGGAACGCGGTCCGCCCGTGGTGTCCCCGTTGCTAGGGTCCTGGCGGCTGAGCGCGCCCGGCGTCCTAGCGTTGCTAGGGTCCCGGCGGCTCAGCGCGCACGGCGTCCCAGCGTTGCTAGGGACCTGGCGGCTCAGCGCGCACGGCGTCCCAGCGTTGCTAGGGACCTGGCAGCTCAGCCCGCTCGGCGTCCCTAGTTGCTAGGCGCCGGGCCGCAACGAGATCTCGGACCGCGGCGCCTAACAGTACCCCCCCTTGAGGAGGGGTCAAAGAACCCCTAAAGCCAGGTTTCTGAGGAAATTCCCGAAAAAATTATTTCTTGAGTTTAGGGGCATGAAGATCCTTATCCAGGACCCAAGATCTTTCCTCCGGACCATAGCCTTTCCAGTGAACCAAAAAATAAAGCCGACCCCGGGACATTTTAGAATCAAGAATCTTTTCTACCAAGAACTCCTGTTGTCCCTGCACATCCACTGGAGATCTACCCTGAGAGGTCCTCCGAGGAAATCTACTGGAAGAAACATATTGTTTCAACAGGGAACAGTGAAAAGTATTTCCAATTCTGAGAGATCTTGGTAAACGTAGCCGAAAGGCAACTGGGTTGACCTTCTTAATGATAAGAAATGGTCCAATAAATTTGGGTCCCAGTCTAGCCGAGGATTGTCGAAGCTTGATGTTGCGAGTTAACAACCACACCTTATCTCCCACCTTAAAAGTGCAAGGACGTCGGAGCCTATCGGAAAATGTCTTTTCTCGAAAGGCCGCCTTTCTGAGAGCAAGGTGCACTTTTTTCCAAATTGCTCTGAGATGGGAGGTTAAGGTCAGCGAGGAGACTGGAGAATGATGAAAAAAAGAATTGGCTCTGGGGTGAAAACCAAAAACAGAAAAGAATGGAGACTCTTTGGTGGAGGAATGACAAGAGTTATTATAAGCAAATTCAGCCAAAGGGAGAAACTCGGACCAATCATTCTGGAGTTTGGCTGAATACAAACGTAAATACTGTTTTAATGACTGGTTGACTCGTTCGGTTTGCCCGTTAGATTGTGGGTGGTAACCAGACGTTAAAGACAGTTTCATCTGCAATGAGGCACAAAAACGTTTTCAGAATTGTGCGATGAATTGTGGACCCCGATCAGAAACAATATCAGTGGGCAAACCATGAAGCCTGAACACATGGCGGAGAAACAAAACTGCCAACCCTTGAGCAGAAGGCAAACGAGGAAGAGCAATAAAATGAGCCATTTTACTAAAACGGTCCACTACCACCCAAATGACTCAGAATCCGGCTGAAAGGTGAAGGTCAACCACGAAATCCATGGAAATATAAGACCATGGCCTAAGAGGAACAGTTAAAGGCATGAGTTGCCCGATAGGCAAGGAACGAGGAACCTTATGCTGTGCACAAACCTGACAGGAATGGACGAATTCCTTAACGTCTTTAGAAAGACTAGGCCACCACACTGAGCGAGAGACTAACTCCAAGGTCTTAGTGATACCCGGATGCCCTGAGACTTTGTTGTCATGAAACTCAGTTAAAACAGTGCCTCTCAAAAATTCAGGAACATAAAGACGACCAGCAGGAGTAAGTCTAGGAGCTTGGTGTTGAAGCTGGTTTAACTGGGTAAATAAATCCTGTGTGAGGCCTGCCCGGATGACCGAAGATGGAACTATGGGGGTAACAACAGGATTGCTATTGTGAACCGGAAGAAAGCTACGAGACAGGGCATCAGCTTTAGTATTCTTGGAACCAGGCCTGAAGGTGATTATAAACCTGAAACGAGTAAAAAATAATGCCCAACGTGCCTGCCGAGCATTAAGCCGTTTAGCAGATTCAATATATTGCAGGTTCTTATGGTCAGTAAAAACCGAAATAGTATCTCTAGCTCCCTCCAGCCAATGCCTCCATTCTTTGAATGCCCATTTTACTACCAGTAACTTCCGATTACCAACGTCATAGTTGGATTCAGCGGAGGAGAATTTCCTGGACATGAAGGCACAAGGATGTAACTCCAGAGACTCCGGATCTTCCTGAGAAAGGATAGCCCCCACTCCAACCTCTGAGGCATCAACTTCCACAATAAAGGGCAGTTCCGGATTAGGATGTCTGAGGACAGGAGCCGAGACAAAGGCTTGTTTCAAGGCCCGGAAGGACAACTCAGCTTTATGCGACCAATTGGAGGGATCCGCTCCTTTTTTAGTCAGAGCCACTATGGGAGCGACCAGGTCAGAAAAAGAATGAATGAACCGCCTATAATAATTCGCAAACCCTAAAAAGCGCTGAATTGCTTTTAAATTAGTGGGTTGCGCCCAATTAAGGATGGCCTGGAGCTTCTTCGGTTCCATGGAAAACCCCTGGGGAGAAATTATGTACCCTAAAAAAGATACCTCTGTGATATGAAAATCACACTTCTCCAGCTTGGCATATAAATGATTCTCACGTAACTTTTGAAGAACCAGACGCACCTGGGTTACATGTTGTTCCATCGACTCAGAATAAATCAAGATGTCGTCTAAATAAACGACCACGAATTTCCCTAGGAAGTCACGGAGGACATCGTTAATGAGGTCTTGAAAAACCGCCGGAGCATTTGACAGGCCGAACGGCATCACCAGGTATTCATAGTGACCCGACTGAGTGCTGAAAGCCGTCTTCCACTCATCCCCAGATTTAATTCGGATGAGGTTGTAAGCTCCCCTAAGGTCAATTTTAGAGAAAATCACGGCGGAACGTAACTGATCAAAAAGCACAGAAATTAACGGCAAAGGATAGGTGTTTTTAACAGAGATCTTATTCAGAGCCCTAAAATCAATGCATGGTCTAAGCGAACCATCTTTTTTTCTCCACAAAGAAAAAACCAGCACTCAAGGGAGATTTTGATGGTCTAATAAATCCCTTCTTTAGGCTTTCCTGAATATAATTATTCATGGCCGTGGTTTCTGGCCCGGACAAGGCATATAATCTCCCCTTAGGCAAAGTGGCACCTGGAACTAGTTCAATTGTACAATCACAGGACCGATGGGGAGGCAGAATGTCCGCATTGCCTTTAGAGAACACATCGGCAAAATCCTGGTATTCCACAGGAATGAGCTCTGGGACAACTGCTGCAACCCTGACTGGATAAGAAATACATTCTTTAGCACAAAAAGAACCCCATTGGGAAATCTCCCCGGACCGCCAATCAATGGTGGGATTATGAAAGGCAAGCCAAGGGTGACCCAAAACTACAGGAACTGCCGGGCAATGTGTAAGGTAGAACTCAATATCTTCAGAATGTAAGGCTCCTACTGTAAGTACTACTGGAGGTGTACAGTGAGTAATTACCCCATTGGAAAGCGGACTCCCATCTAAGCCGTGCATGGTGATACATCTATCTAACGGTAAATGTGGAATGCCTAAGGCCTTAGCCCAAGTTAAGTCCATAAAGTTTCCTGCAGCTCCACTATCGACAAAGGCTGACACTAATGAACTGAGGCTGCCAAAGGAAACCTTAACAGGGACTAATAGAGAATTGTTTGAGGAGATAAGCTGCAGACCTAAGTGAACCCCCTCACAATTCACCTGGTCAGAGCGTTTCCCAACTTGTTCGGGCAGTTACGAGCAAAGTGTCCCTTACCACCACAGTACAGACAAAGACCGGAATTTTGTCTTCTGGTTCTTTCCTCAGGAGACAGCCGCGAGAGACCCATCTGCATGGGCTCCTCGACGTCCTCTGGGAAGGTATAAACACAAGGACTAGGCCTTACAGTTGTTCCTCTTTCAGCCCTCCGCTCTCGGAGACGACGATCAATCTTTATAGCAAGCTCCATGAGTTTATCGAGAGTCTCAGGAGCGGGGTACTGGAGGAGACTATCTTTAATAAATTCAGATAAACCGATGCGAAACTGACTGCGCAGGGCCGGGTCATTCCAGCCACAGTCGTTCGACCAACGGCGAAACTCGGTACAATAAACTTCCGCTGGATTTCTACCTTGTTTGAGAGCGCGCAGATGACTCTCAGCTGATGCCTCTCTATCAGGGTCATCATATAAGAGCCCTAATGACTTAAAAAAGGCATCTACAGATAACAAAGCAGGATCCTCAGCTTTTAAACCAAACGCCCAGGTCTGAGGATCCCCCTGAAGTAATGAAATAATAATCCCAACCAGCTGAGGTTCAGTACCAGAGGATGTAGGTCTTAAACGAAAATATAGCTTACAAGCTTCTTTAAAATTAAAAAAATATTTTCTGTCACCGGAAAAACGGTCGGGTAAATGCATCTTTGGTTCAGGAACAACCCTCGGGGAGGCTTGCAAAAGATCTTCCTGCGATCTCACCCGAAGAGAAAGATCCTGGACCATCTGAGTAAGTTCCTGAATCTGGTTGACTAAAAGCTGACCGGGATTTGGTCCTAAACCTGTCGGATTCATGAGGCCGATAAACTCTCACAAAAACAGAATGAGAAAAAATTAAACCCCCTTTAATTTTAAGTTTTGGTGTGGCCGGTTATAATGTTATGATTCCAATACTCCGGTCTGGGGAGATCTTATAGCAAGGACCCGAGTACTGGAACGTAATGCTGGGAAATGGGAGTGGGAACGGGAATAGCCCCTGGCGCCCTATCTCCGTTGTCTCGCCCGTGTTGTCAGAAATCTCTTGTGAGACTATGGTTGCTTGAGCCCATGGCAGCCGCATTTGAAGGGCAGTTTACGTCTGCCCAACTCCGATGCCCCCTCAGGTCTTAATGGGAGACAAAGAGAAATCCGAGACAGGGTTATAACAAGGGGCCCTCTAACTAAACAACAAAGCCAGGGGCTATACAATAACTTTAAACTAGAGTATGTGCGGAAAAACCGCCAGGGAAAAGGACAACCAAAATACCCACTTGTCCACTCTCCTACTCGGCACCGCCGAGTTCCGGAGAGGACTGTGGGAGCGGAAACCTCCGCAAATGCTCCAAAACAGAATACGAGATGAAGCGACCTAGGCCGCAGCACGCGGCAGAGCCGCCACTCACGAAAACCACTTGAGATCCTCTAGCGACTGTTGCGGGTAATTGAGGACCGGAAGGCTCCTTGGGATGAGATGACAACTCCAAGATTCAGGAACTCTGAGGACAGGAATGACCGGACACAGCAGAACTGGAACAGACATTCAGCAAACCAAAGCAGCATGCAGGAAGCTATAACCGGCGTCTGTGTGAAGCACTGAGAAGGCTTTAAGCACTGCATCCTCCAATCAGGGTTCAGAGGCCGATTAACATAAATGTCGTGCAGCTGCCTTGCTGCACGACCAGAAGACCAGTGTGTTTAATTACTTGATTGACCCTGCAACGGGGAACGCGGTCCGCCCGTGGCGTCCCCGTTGCTAGGGACCCGGCGGCTCAGCGCGCACGGCGTCCCAGCGTTGCTAGGGACCCGGCGGCTCAGCCCGCTCGGCGTCCCTAGTTGCTAGGCGTCGGGCCGCAACGAGATCTCGGACCGCGGCGCCTAACAAATGGCTTGTTATAGAAACAGGGAGGATGATTATGCTCGAATATAGGTATAGTCCAGGTTAATTACAGAGGTGAAATAAACATGAAGAAATCCGGGTTTAAACCAAGCAGGGGGAAAATAACATACCAAGACGTAGTAATCAGGCAGGGGTGGAAACAGACTGCAAATAATAATACAGGAATGCAGATGTTGATCCAGCAGGGTTAGAAGTCTTGTAGCAAGGCATGTGTAACGGCAAACTGCAGGAAATGTCTCCAAGTTGTAGGTATGGCAGAAGCAGGACAGGATAACTGGAGAGAGCCTAGTCACACTCCAGACGGAACCACAATGATCTGCACATGAATGCTGGTGAGCTGGAGCTAAATAGCAGCACAAGGTGTTGGCCACAGCTGCTCACAATCAGGTAATCAACCTGCAGGGACAGAGTGTGCAACTGCCATTCAGACCTAAGGCAGCAAGTGAGACCCCTAGAGGCAGGAATGAGACAATGCAAGGCAACACAAACACACAGACATTCCTAACACTTAATTTCTCCAGGCACGATCGCTCACACTGCTATGGTGAGTCTTCTTTGATCTGTACAATATCCATCTATTCACAATGTGAATAGATGGAGTTTGACAATCTATTCACAATGTTGGGTCACATCTGGTTTGAGTAGACATACTGGAACCAGGTCACATGCAATGACCACAATGAGGTCACAGTGATTACTGGACACAGTTGGCATGGACACAAGGCAGTAAGGTCCGCAAGTAAGAAAAACAGGGACAAAGAGTGGCCACAAAAGAAAATGAAAGTCTTTGTTTACTCTACTTTGTGGATATGCCAAATTTTTGAAAACATTAAGTTTAATACCAACGACATAAGGAGAGGAGAGAAGAACCTGGATTATCAGGCAGGATTGTACATCAAAGGGATTTTTATGATATTTATTTGTTATACCCCATTTGTAATGATACAGATGGTGTGGGGCAGGTGTAAGCTGTCAGCAATAAATTAAAATAAAAAAATATGCAAAAGCAATCTAGATTTATTTCTAGCAACCCAAAGTTACTGTATTGAGTCACTGTTATAAAATAATAGGTTTGGTTCAATAAACACACAATGAATCATATAAATTACAATAACTAAAGCTATTACCATTTTTCTAATTGACTATTGCCTATACTAAATAAGCAACATCCTTTACACATTGGTAGAATGTCCCAATAATCGAACAAGGAAGATAATTAATTGATAACCTGGGTTATAGTTGTGCACACATTGGGGCCTTTAAAGTGTATTTACAACTGAAGGTCCAACAGCAATGTTGCAGCGTTGATATATAGTAAAAAGTAGGAACAGTGTCTCTATGTCACACATATTAGTTATGTGGATTCCTCTCACCGAGTCTGAGAACATTAATCATGATGTGACTTCCCCTTCAAAAGGTAGCCACACAGCAAACAACTGGACAGGACTCTCAGTTTGGCTTTCTATGTAGCACACAAAGTCCCAGTCACTCATATTTTCTTTGCATCTCTCTCAGCTGCTTATTTCAGCTGCTTATCACTGTGCTAAGGCGCCCCCTCAGCTCTCCACAGCTCCAACTGTGACTCCTCCAACTGGTCTTATATTAAATCATTTTTTTTTAAATGACACTGGGTTCAACCCATTTCAAAGGTGGCAACTGTGGGGTATCACATATTGTTTTGTGCAGTATGTACTAAAAGGTCATGGGTGACAAATAAGTCAAATGTTAAGGTCAGAAGCAATAGGGTATCTAGGGGACATGGTGCCTCTGGCAAAGTAAAGGTTTTTCTCAGCTGCACTTCTGGACCACAACATCATGTAGGCTCCGTGACAGAGCCCAGAGCAAGGAACTTGCAT
This sequence comes from Pseudophryne corroboree, assembly GCF_028390025.1. Lineage (NCBI taxonomy): Eukaryota > Metazoa > Chordata > Amphibia > Anura > Myobatrachidae > Pseudophryne > Pseudophryne corroboree. The sequence continues at coordinate 692,876,530 of NC_086446.1, forward strand.
ACCCTCCAACATGACCCATTCCATTAGGTACAAAACGGTCTGTTTCTGGACATCCTTGCCAGTGGCAGATGCAGAGGTGAGGCTGCAGCACAGTCCAAAATTCAAATTGGGGAGCCACACCAACTGCCACCCTCAAATACTGCCAAACATCTCCATCCGGGACTCACTGGCAGTTGGTGTGGCTCTCCTATTTGAATTTTGCCAGCATCATCTGCAGGCCTTGGGCAGCTGCAAAGATAATGAACAACCTGTTTATGGTTATTCCCACAGGATGGAATACTAATACTGTACTGAGGTCTTCTTGTTTAGTCTTTATTACCCTCGCAGTACCACTTCCAAGTTCCTATCCATAAAGGTACTTGTTGAAATTAAGATAAAATACAGGCTATAAAATGTAAGTGTACTGTAATTTCTGAACTTTAAAAGGTTGTTTGCGCAGATGATGCACAGGTATGACCATTTAGGTTAATTTACCAAATTGACCTTACTTTGTTTTTAAAAATGGTATCTCAGCTTCTTTCAGTGCTATTTATATACATATATCATGATAAAACCTTCACTGTTCTTGCAGGGTAAATAAGTTTATAATGAGGCAAAGTGCACTTTTAAAGAAAAAAAGAGATGCAATGTGCTGAATACTGTATAACTGGGATTGTGAACAATTTATTCAACAAGAGGTAACCTTCCCTTGCATTTTGAAAAGTTGCCAACACTAGCATGATGTAAAACTTACCGTATAAAGGCCCTCATTCCGAGTCGTTCGCTCGGTAATTTTCATCGCATCGCAGTGAAATTCCGCTTAGTACGCATGCGCAATATTCGCACTGCGACTGCGCCAAGTAATTTTACAATGAAGATAGTATTTTTACTCACGGCTTTTTCTTCGCTACGGCGAACGTAGTGTGATTGACAGGAAATGGGTGTTACTGGGCGGAAACACGGCGTTTTAGGGGCGTGTGGATAAAAACGCTACCGTTTCCGGAAAAAACGCAGGAGTGGCTGGAGAAACGGGGGAGTGTCTGGGCGAACGCTGGGTGTGTTTATGACGTCAAACCAGGAACGACAAGCACTGAACTGATCGCAGATGCCGAGTAAGTCTGAAGCTACTCTGAAACTGCTAAGTAGTTTGTAATCGCAATATTGCGAATACATCGGTCGCAATTTTAAGAAGCTAAGATACACTCCCAGTAGGCGTAGGCTTAGCGTGAGCAACTCTGCTAAATTCGCCTTGCGAGCGATCAACTCGGAATGAGGGCCAAAGGGGGTAATTCTGAGTTGATCGCAGCAGGATTTTTGTTAGCAGTTGGGCAAAACCATGGGGGTAATTCCAAGTTGATCGCAGCAGGATTTTTGATAGCAATTGGGCAAAACCATGTGCACTGCAGGGGAGGCAGATATAACATGTGCAGAGCGAGTTAGATTTGGGTGGGTTATTTTGTTTCTGTGCAGGGTAAATACTGGCTGCTTTATTTTTACACTGCAAATTAGATTGCAGATTGAACACACCACACCCAAATCTAACTCTCTCTGCACGTTATATCTGCCTCCCCTGCAGTGCACATGGGGGGTCATTCCGAGTTGTTCGCTCGCAAGCTGCTTTTAGCAGCTTTGCACACGCTAAGCTGCCGCCTACTGGGAGTGAATCTTAGCTTATCAAAATTGCGAACAAAAGATTAGCAGAATTGCGAATAGACACTTCTTAGCAGTTTCTGAGTAGCTCCAGACTTACTCGGCATCTGCAAACAGTTCAGTCAGTGTCGTTCCTGGTTTGACGTCACAAACACACCCAGCGTTCGCCCAGACACTCCTCCGTTTCTCCAGCCACTCCCGCGTTTTTCCCAGAAACGGTAGCGTTTTTTCACACACTCCCATAAAACGTCGAGTTTCCGCCCAGAAACACCCACTTCCTGTCAATCACACTATGATCACCAGAACGAAGAAAAAACCTCGTAATGCCGTGAGTAAAATACCTAACTGCATAGCAAATGTACTTGTCGCAGTCGCACTGCGGACATTGCGCATGCGCATTAGCGACTAATCGCTCCGTTGTGAGAAAAAAATAACGAGCGAACAACTCGGAATGACCCCCATGGTTTTGCCCAACTGCTAACAAAAATCCTGCTGCGATCAACTCAGAATTACCCCCAAAATTCAGAACGTCCACAAAGTACTGAAATATTTATTAATACTGTTAGACGATCTAGGGGCTAATTCAGTAAGGATAGCAAATTCTGCTAATCAGCAGAATTTGCTATCCTTTGGATCGCATGCTGGGGGCTGCCCAGCATGCTGACTGGCGCCTCCCCCACTTGATGAAGCAATTTCTGCTTCATTGTAAAAATTCTTGATACCTCCTGCCAGCGCAGCTTAGGTGTGGCCGCAGGAGACCCGGCACCATCTTACCCATCGCAGCTGCCATGATCATGCCCCGACATACCCCCATTCGCGGCCCACCGTTCCCATCGCTCCGCCCCTGCAACGCTCCATCTCCTCCCTGGAAACGGAGCGTTGCCCTCCCCCTACCCCCGCCCTCCTCTGCCTGACAGGCAGAGGCGATTGCATTTTCTGTGGCCCTCGTAGAAAGTGCTGGCACATGCGCAGTACGGGCACTGCACATGCGCCGGTGGGCCAACCGCGATTTGCGATCCAACCTGAATTAGCCCCCTTAGGATGTAATTGACATCTGACATCCCGACTCCGGAATCCTCACAGCCAGAATCCCGAAAGCAATGATCCCAGGAGGGTTAGGGTTAGACTGGCGGTGGGTATTTGGGGTTAGGCTGAGGGAGCGGAGGGTTAGGGTTAGACAGGGGACAGAACTCCCAGAGGCAATGGAGACACCTGCCTCTGAGCTCTAAGCCCTAAAGGGGCACCTCCATTAATCATCTCTGTCCCACGAGCCCTGCTAACAGCTGACATAGGTAATAGGACAGATCCCGCCTTGTGCCGCTCAGCATATGCAGCAGCAAGCGATGGTGCTCCTGCCGCTGCTGCTAGACTGTGAAATGGGTCCTACCGGTAAACGCTGAATCTCACGAGTCTGACCATGACCCACCATGCGTTGTCACACAGCATAGCTGGAACCCAACAAATTCACTGCAGACTCTGGTCCCGGTACACCAGCTGAGAGCACTATCAATATAATTCTGTAAATCATGTGTGTGTGTTTTATATATGTATATATATATATATATATATATATATATATATATAAAACAAAATTTTACATTTTAAAAAGTTATACGTACTGAACTGTGGGAAAGCACATTTCTTAGTTTTGCACAATATTCATTAGTACTTTGGGGGTCATTCCGACCCGTTCGCACGCACGATTCATCGCTGCGGTGCGAACGGGTTGGATGTGCATGAGCGCCAGACGCATTGCGCACAAGTGCATGGCGCGCCGGGCAGTGGTGCCGCCAGCAGAAAAAGTGATCGCAGCAGCGATCGCAAGAAGACTGACAGGCGGGAGGCTTTCCGGGGCATTAATTCACCGTTTTCAAGGCGTGGTGAGGCAAATGCAGGAGTGTCCAGGCATTTGGAGGGCAGATGTCTGATGTCAATTCCGGGACTTTCGTCGCTGGATCCGTCACACAGGGTAAGTAAGTCTGACCCTGGTCTTGTTTTGCAGGAAACTTTTTTTTAGCATAGCAGGGCTGAACAAGCGAACGCAGCCTTGCTATGCTAAAATACACTCCCCCATAGGCGGCGGCAAGTTGATCGCACGAGCAGCAAAAAGTTGCTACATGCGATCAACTCGGAATGACCCCCTTTGTTGGGAAGCCTTTTGCTGCAGTTACATACCTCCCATCATTGGTGGCCAGTGGGTCGAGACCTTTGGTGTTCAAAAAGCGCACCCACAACAGAAAAGGGGTGGGACCTAGGGAAAAAGGGTGGAGCCTATTGTCACTCCCATTTCTGTCGCTATGGGGGCGTGCCCAGTACACTTTGTTATGTTGGGCTGCCCCCAGGCTCTCTCTACACTATGAATAGATGCTGTGTGTATGTGCACAGCATCTATTCACCCGCTGCTTACCCACTGCTCTGCATAGTTTGTGCACCCCCTAATGGCACCCCTCCCCCCACTGCGAAACACTGATGTAGTTGTTGTTATTTAAAGTGCCATTGATCACATAAATTCATCCCACAGCTTCTGCTGTCATACATCCCCACAGCATAACACTAACTGCATGCTGCACAGTAGGTGTTGTGCACTCAGGTAGCCAATATTCTCCAATTCTTCTGCGGACGTATTTCATGCCATCACTAACAAATATGATTATTCCTGTTTTGTCTCCCCAGATGACACTGTTCTAGAGATGTGCAGCTGGCACTTTTCATGTGTTGTGTTTTGGTTTTGGTTCTAATTCCACTTTCGTGTTTTGATTTTGGCTTGGTTTTGCCAAAACCACACTTTCATGTTGTGGTTTTGGATCTGGATGATTTTTGGAAAAAAACAAACAAACAGCTAAAAGCACAGTATTTGGGGTAATTTTGATACTACGGTATTATTAACCTCAATAACATTAATTTCCACTCATTTCCAGTCTATTCTGAACACCTCACACCTCACAACATTGTTTTTAGGCCTAAAAGTTGCACCAAGGTAGCTGTATGACTAAGCTAAGCGACACAAGTGTGCGGCACAAACACCTGGCCCATCTAGGAGTGGCACTGCAGTTGCAGACAGGATGGCATTTAAAGAAAAAAAAGGCCCTAAACAGCACATCATGCAAAGAAGTAAAAGAGATGCAATGAGGTAGCTGTATGACTAAGCTAAGCGACACAAGTGTGCGACACAAACACCTGGCCCATCTAGGAGTGGCACTGCAGTGTCAGACAGGATGGCAGATTTAAAAACTAGGCCCCAAACAGCACATAATGCAAAGAAGAAAAAAAGGTGCACTGAGGTTGCTGTATGACTAAGCTATGCGACACAACCACCTGGCAAATCTAGTAGTGTCACTTATACGGCAGTACCCCAGGACTAATACAGCAGTACCCCCTGGACTCATACGGCAGTGTCAGACAGGATGGCACTTTTTAAAAACTAGGCCCCAAACAGCACCTCATGCAAAGATGTTGAAGAGGTGCAATGAGGTAGCTGTATGACTAAGTCAAGTGACACAAACAATTCCCACTGGAATTATATGTCCAAATCACTGGAATTATACGTCCAAATCACTGGATTTAAATGGCAAAATCACTAATTATACGTCCAAATCACTGGAATTATACTGCAAAATCACTGGAATTATACGTCCAAATCACTGGAATTATATGTCCAAATCACTGGTATTAAATGGCAAAATTACTGGAATTATACGTCCAAATCACTGGAATTAAATGGCAGTATCACTGGACATATACGGAAGTGTCAGACAGGATGGCACTTTAAAAAAATAGTCCCCATACAGCACATGATGATAAGAAGAAAAAAAAGAGGTGCAAGATGGAATTGTCCTTGGGCCCTCCCACCAACCCTTATGTTGTATAAACAGGACATGCACACTTTAACAAATCAATCATTTCAGCGACAGGGTCTGCCACATGACTGTGGCTGAAATGAGTGGTTTGTTTGAGCCCACAACAAAAAAAAGAAGCAATCAATTTCTCCTTGCACAAACTGGCTCTACAGAGGCAAGATTTCGACCTCATCCTCCATTTCCTCACCCCTTTCACTGTGTACATCCTCCTCCTCCTCCTCACAGAGTATTAATTCATCCCCACTGGAATCCACCATCACAGGACCCTGTGTACTTTCTGGAGGCAATTGCTGGTAAAGGTCTTCCTGGAGGAATTTATAATTAATTTTGATGAACATCATCTTCTCCACATTTTGTGGAGGTAACCTCCTACGCCAATTGCTGACAAGGTCACCTGCTGCACTAAACACTCTTTCGGAGTACACACTGGAGGGGGCAACTTAGGTAAAATAAAGCCAGTTTGTGCAAGGGTCTCCAAATTGCCTCTTTTTCCTGCCAGTATACATACTTACATACATACAGTTTACATACTTACATACATGCCTACTTGGATGCTGTCACTCATATAATCCTCCACCATTCTTTTAATGGTGACAGAATCATATGCAGTGACAGTAGATATGTCAGTAATCGTCCGCAGGTCCTTAAGTCTGAACCAGATGTCAGCACTCGCTCCTGACTGCCCTGCATCACCGCCAGCAGGTGGGCTAGGAAATCTTATCCTTTTCCTTGCAGCCCCAGTGTCGGGAGAAATTGAAGGAGGAGCTGTTGACGGGTCACGTTCCACTTGAGTTGACAATTTACTCACCAGCAGCTCTTTGCACCTCTGCACACTTGTGTCTGCTGGAAAGAGAGATACAACATAGGCTTTAAACCTAGAATCGAGCATGGTGGCCAAAATTTAGTGCTCTGATTTCAACAGATTGACCACCCTTGAATCCTGGCAAAGCGAATGAAGGGCTCCATCCACATGTCCCACATACTTTGTGGAATCGCTCCATCTTAGCTCCTCCTTCAATTTCTCTAGCTGCTTCTGCAAAAGCCTGATGAGGGGAATGACCTGACTCAAGCTGTCAGTGTGTGAACTGACTTACGTGTGGCAAGTTTGAAGGTTGGAGAACTTTGCACAAGACAGAAATCATTCTCCACTGCGCTTGAATCAGGTGCATTCCCCCTCCTTTGCCTATATTGTAGGTAGATGTATGGGCTTTAATGGCCTTTTGCTGCTCCTCCATCCTCTGAAGCATATAGAGTGCTGCATTCCATCTAGTTACCACCTCTTGCATCAGTTGATGGCAGGGCAGGATCAGGCGTGTTTGCTGTCACTCCAGTCTTCGGCACGCGGTGGCAGTATGTTGAAAGTGGCCCGCAATTTTTCGGCCCACCGACAGCATCTCCTGTACACCCCTGTCATTTAAAAAAAAAATCTGCACCACCAAATTAATTGTATGTGCAAAACATGGGACGTGCTGGAATTTGCCCAGATGTAATGCATGCACAATATTGGTGGTGTTGTCCGATATCACAAATCCCCAGGAGAGTCTAACTGGAGTAAGCCATTCTGCGATGATGTCCCTCAGTTTTCGTAAGAGGTTGTCAGCAGTGTGCCTCTTACAGAAAGCTGTGATGCATAGCGTAGCCTGCCTAGAAATGAGTTGGCGTTTGCGAGATGCTGCTACTGTTGCCGCCGCTGCTGTTGTTGCTGTGGGAGGCCATACATCTACCCAGTGGGCTGTCATAGTCATATAGTCCTTAGTCTGCCCTGTTCCACTTGTCCACATGTCCGTGGTTAAGTGGACACTGGATACAACCGCATTTTGTAGGACACTGGTGATTCTTTTTCTGACGTCTTTATAATCCTCGGTATCGCCTGCCTAGTGAAGTGGAACCTAGATGGGATTTGGAACCGGGGACACAATACCTCCATCAATTGTCTAAATCCCACTGCACCAATGGTGGATACCGGACGCCCGTCTAACACCAACATAAGTGTCAAGGCCTCAGTTATCTGCTTTGCTACAGGATGACTACTGTCATATTTCATCTTCCTCACAAAGGACTGTTGGATAGTCAGTTGCTTAGTTGAAGTAGTACAAGTGGTCTTCCGACTTCCCCTCTGGGATGACGATCGACTTCCAGCAGCAACAACAGCAGCGGCAGCAACAGCAGGCATACCACTCAAGGATCCTCCGGAGGAATCCCGGTTAGGAGAGGACTCCTCAGTCTTGACAGTGACATATCCTGCAGGACTACTGATGTTCCTGGCTGAGGAGGAAGTTGACGTTGAGGGAGTTGGTGGTGTGGCTTGCAGGAGCTTGGGTATAAGAGGAAGAAAGGATTAAAGTGTCAGTGGACTGCTTACGCTCTTACCGAAAGTTTCACAACTTGACACTGACTTATGATGAATGCACTGCAGGTGACGTATAAGGGAGGTTGTTCCTAGATGGTTAACATCCTTACCCCTACTTATTACAGATTGACAGAGGCAACACACGGCTTGACACCTGTTGTCCGGACTTGTGGAGAAATAATTCCACAACGAAGAGGTGGCTTTTTTGGTAGTTTGCCCAGCATCACAATGGGCTTCTTCATCCCACGGACAACAGGTGTCTCCCCCGGTGCCTGACTTAAACAAACCACATCACCATCAGAATCCTCATCGTCAACTTCCTCCTCAGCGCCAGCAACACCCATATCATCATCCTGGTGTACTTCAACACTGACATCTTCAATTTCAATATCAGGAACTGGACTGTGGGTGTTCCTTCCAGTACTTGCAGGGGGCGTTGAAATGGTGGGAGGAGCCACCTCTTCCCGTCCAGTGTTGGGAAGGTCAGGCATCGCAACAGCTGACACTCTTGGACTCTCCTTGGGGATTTGTGATACCATCTCAGAACGTACAGTTCTTTTCTGTGCTTTCTCCAGCTTAACTCCTTTAATTTTTCTAGCGGGAGGATGAGGGCTTCCATCGTCATGTGAAGCTGAACCACTAGTCATGAACATAGGCCAGGCCCTTTGCCATTCCTTGCCACTTCGTATTGTAAATGGCATATTGGCAAGTTTACGTTTCTCCTCAGACCATTTAAATTTCTTTTTTTGGGTCTTTTTACTGAACTTTGGCTTTTTGGATTTTACATGCCCTCTACTATTACATCGGGCATTGGCCTTGGCAGACGACGATGGCATTTCATTGTCTATGTCATGGCTAGTGGCAGCAGCTTCAGCAGTAGGAGGAAGTGGTTCTTGATCTTTCCCTATTTTATCCTCCAAATTTTTGTTCTCCATTATTTTTCTGAAGTTATATAACACAATGGGGGTAATTCCAAGTTGATCGCAGCAGGAAATTTTTTAGCAGTTGGGCAAAATCATGTGCACTGCAGGGGGGGGGGGGAAGATATAACATATGCAGAGAGAGTTAGATTTGGGTGGGTTATTTTGTTTCTGTGCAGGGTAAATACTGGCTGCTTTATTTTTACACTGCAATTTAGATTGCAGATTGAACACACCACACCCAAATCTAACTCTCTCTGCATATGTTATATCTGCCTCCCCTGCAGTGCACATGGTTTTGCCCAACTGCTAAAAAATGTCCTGCTGCGATCAACTTGAAATAACCCCCATTATGCGGCACAGGAATGACTGATGGCTGATGGCCAGGACACTACCACTGGTCTGATGCAGCACAACATAGCAACACTGTGAGGGACTTGTGGTTGTTGTTATTATCATTAGTATAATACTGTAGCAGTGGACATATAGCAGCAGCATATACCACTGTGACTGCCTGGTCACTGGAGTGACTGATGGCCAGGACACTACCACTGGTCTGATGCAGCACAACACAGCAACACTGTAAGGGACTTATTACACAGCAGCACTGGACATATGGCAGCAAAGGACACCACCACTGTTAATGATGCAGCACAACAAACCACCACTGAACTGATGCAGCACAACACAGCACCACTGGACAGCACTGGACATAAGACAGCAGAGGACACCACCACTGTGACTAATGCAGCACAACACACCACCACTGAACTGATGCAGCACAACACACCACCACTGGACAGCACTGGACATATGGCAGCAGAGGACACAAGCACTGTGACTGAACAGATTCAGGACAAGCCACGGACATTGAGAGAACGGAGACATGTCCTCTCTGTACACTCTCCAATGTCAGAGTGAAAATGGTGGGGACACGCGGCTCCTTATATGGAATCCAAATCCCACGAGAATCCGACAGCGGGATGATGACGTTTTGCCTCATTCGGGTTTCCGAGTCAGGCGGGAAAACCCGAGCCTGGCTCGGAACCGGACTCGAATGGTGAAGTTCGGTAGGGTTCGGTTCTCTAAGAGCCGAACCCGCTCATCTCTACACTGTTTCATTATTCTTCTGTCCACTTCATATGCTTTTTATACCATTCTAATTTTTTTCTGTCTTTGTTTGAGAGGTAATAGTGATTTTTTTTTTAACTTGGAATTCTGGCATTTAATCTAAAATATTGAAGTCTGCGTCAAACAGTCCTAGCAGTGGCATCAGAAGGTGGATGCAGGGGGTGCGGCCCGCACACGGGTGTCCCCCTCGGAAGGGGTGACACCAAAGTGCCAGCTCTTCTGTATTGACAGGAGCCGAGTGCTGCAATAAGATAAACCCCTGCAGCACTCAGTTCCTGTCACAGATAAGAGCCGGCACTGCACGCTGAGCAGTCCCCGGGGGCAGCCAGCATCTTCGGGAAGCTGGACATGCCCCCGGAGCGGAAAAAAACAAAAAAAGATGTGCAAGGCCACGCCCCTTTTAGAATAGACCACACCCCTTTCCGGACACCAGCGTCTCCCGCGGGTGTGTGTGTGTGATAATACAGAGTGCGCTCCTGGTGTCACCACACCTGGTGACACCTCTGAGTCCTAGCACTGGTGTTTACACCAGAGTCACGTAAATCATTTTGAATTGTCTCAGACAATTTTTTTCTGTCTCCCAAGCACAGTTTTTTAATTCTTCTATCACAGCACTGTGTTGTGGATCTTTTTCTACCTTTACGAGTTTGGTTTTGAATGGACTGAGTCTATTGATACTTATTCCACAGTTTTGAAATTCCTACTTTGGTTATGTTGCCACCTACTTTTCTTATAATTATGTTGTAAGTGTTACCTTCTTAACTTAAAGTAATTATTGTATATCTCTTTCTAGGTGACCAGTCAACTCTTTTTACTTTGCTTGTCATACAAAATAAGTTACACAGCTTACTTCAGTAAATAAAGTAAAATAAATTCATAAAAAACAGCGACCAACTTAGTGATAAACTACTAAGGCCCTCATTCTGACCTGGTCGCACGCAGGCGGATATTTACACTGCTGCGACCAGGTAATCACTGCCTACAGGGGAGGGGGTAAACGCTGTGCAGTGGAGCGCTCGCTTGTGCAGAGAGCTGCACAAACAAAAGTTTGTGCAGTCTCTGCACAGCTCGGGACTTACTCAGCCGCTGCGACGATCCGGCCTGGAGGTGACGTCAGGTTCCCTCCCTGGAATCGACCGTGCACGCCTGCGTTTGGCCGGATACTCCTTCAAAACGGTGAGTTGACACCCCCAGCCGGGCTCTTCCTGTCAATCTTCTTGTGTTCGCCGCTGCAAATGCTTTCTTCGTTCTTTTTGTTGCTGCCTGGCGACGGCTGTCACCGGGCAGTGATGCGCCTGTGCATTGCGGCCTGCACGCATGCGCTGTTGAGACCGGATTGCACGGCTGCAAAAACTGCAGTGTGCGATCGGGTCGGAATGACCCCCTAAATAAGATGTTTTACTATCAATTCTGGTAGCAACAAATGTGAGCTTTCTCATGCTAACACCTTATTTGATCCATCTTGTGACATCGCAACACCTGATTGGCTCTCAGAACAATCACTCCTATTGGGGTACCAGTTTTGAGTTGAAGAAATCCCCTCTCTTTACAGATAAATGGGGTAATTCAGACCTGATCACTTGGGTGCATTTTTTGCATCCCTGCGATCAGGTAGTCGCTGCCTATAGAGGGAGGGTTTTGGATGTTTGCGGGTGTGTAATCGCATTTGTAGCAAAACTGCACATTCATAAGTTTGTGCAGTTTCTGCTCAGCTCAGGACTTACTCTGCTGCTGCGATGATTGGGGCCGGAGCTGACGTCATAAACCCTCCTTCAAAACGCCTGGTCCCTCCTGCGTTTTTCCGGACACTCCTTATAAATGGTCAGTTGCCACCCACAAACGCCCTCTTGCTGTCAATCTCCATGCGATCGCCGGTGCGTTTGGATTTTTCGCACCATCACATCGCTGACCGGCGCTCTCCATTGCTGTGGTCTGTCGTACCTGCGTATTGCGGTGCATACGCATGCGCAGTTCAGACCTGATCACAGCCTGCGAGAAAACGCACAGCAGCGATCAGGTCTGAATTACCCCACAAGTCTCTTTATTTAGTTAGAACTTTTTATGTAATAAAGATCATTCATTGTGGTGAATTATATCGTGGTGCATCATATCGTGTATAAAATTATCATTCCAGTGATATATACCTTCATAGAATTTCCTTAACAAATAATGCAGTTATACGCAATTAAACCCTTAAAAAATACACGTTTTACAAAAGGTTTCCACAATTTTGGCCACTACTGTGTGTATGTATATATATATATATATATATATATATATATATAAAATTAACACATGATTTCCAGATTGTACCCATGTACCCTTCATGTAATCTTCAATGTCTCCTATCTAATAACATCCTCTGTGTCACATATTTTTTCTTTCTTCACTTTCACATCCTCCTGACAGGATATGCTGCGCTATATAAGAAACTGTTAATAAATCATAAATAAATATATATACTCACACATATACATACACACACAATAATTGTGTTCCTGTTTTTAAGTGGTGGGGCACCAAACTCCAACATGCCTCCAGGGCGACTGGGATGAATTTACACCCCTGGGGTTAGTGTTTGAAGGGTTAGGATTAGGCTGTGGGGAGGAAATTAGAATTAGAGTTCCTTAGCTCCAGTGCCACTGTCGGGATGCCGGTGTCGGTTTCTGACCATACCCAACACAATCTAATAAATTTGGAGCCGTACAAACAATGTTAATCAGATTATCCATATATGCCTACACTTACAAAAGTGGATTATTTTCAGTAACCAATGCACTAACTTCCAAGGAGAAATATCTATTGTTTTTATTTGACATGACTTTCTCATGGAAATACATTACAATAGGTATTTGAATTTCCATCTGTGCTAGTACCCAGTTCTAGTTCCTCTACTGCATTGCAACCTGTGGAACATGTTAGTAGTATAATCATCCCTGAACCACAAATAGAATTTGTAGTTCTATATTTCTGGGTTACATTCACAGTCCATGTTTGCTATTCTAGCTTGAGGGTCACAGATCGTATTTGGCTTTGGTCGTTTGTTGTTTTTCGTCATTCAGATGTGTTTTAAAATTTGTGTTTTTGTGTTTTTTTTTAAAAACTGTCAAACAGGCTCAAATATGACTGAACAGACTCAAAAGTAATCAAATGTGTACATTTATTTAACCAGTTCTAAAGTCTGAAAAATTTTATAACCAAATTTTTTTAACAGGGCCGTCTTTTCATATGTGATCAATGGGTAGTTTACTAAGGGTCCCAGGAGTATAAGGGCCCTAGGCTGATAGCTGAGGGTCCCCTTTTTCCAGGAGTACCAGCTTTTTATTTTTTAAGGCCCTGGGGACACAAAGCAGTGGTCCTCATCAGAGGCTGACTATCTGACTTCAAAGCAGTGGTCCTCATCAGAGGCTGACTATCTGACTTCAAAGCAGTGGTCCTCATCAGAGGCTGTTAATTGCTCTTCCTAGTCAGATATCTCGGGTTCTGTCTGACTTAGAGTTTTTCTGAGGGTATAGTATACTCCAAAAGTTGGTACTCTCTACTTTCGGTGGATACTGGCAGCTTGTCTCTACTATGCCCAGAACCAGAGATATCAGCCTTCCAGCTGCTGGTCCCTGCTCCAGCTCCCCACGCCTAATATGCAGTTTTATATTTCCGTTGGTAGATTGCTCTGGCTCCTGATCTTTGACCTCCAAGTCCCCAGTACCTAAGAAATCTATATCCATGAACTGGAGATATCTGCAGTCAAGCAAGCTGTCCTCCCACCGGAAAATGATGAATATTAAGCCCACTCCACTATCCACCCTTCCCCTGCATATTACACACACCTTACCACCCTGGAAGTCATGTACTGGGGCCCCTTCATTTAGCCCAATGCCCCTTCTACAGTTTAGTGTTCTCCCTCCTGACCCATCTTCCACCATCTGTGCAGTAAAGGAGTAATTAGCAGAAATTACTGTTCCAGGTCCTACATACTGAGAGAAAGATAGAACACCCCTACCACCCACGGGACATCAAAGCTGCCACTGATAGCACCCCACACCCCTACCGCTGGAGGATGGGTAGGTGCCCCAGTGCATTGCTGTGCCTAGTGACCTACACTGCTGTTAAGACGGCCCTGCCTGAGAATCTGTACTATTTTGACAATTAATCAATTACTTTTTTGGGTGACCCAATTCAATATCATTTATTTGAGATGCTTTAAAGTCACCTTGCGATCCCGATTCGATCCCGATGCGCGGTCCCGCCAGGTCGGCATCACAAGAAAAGATAGACTGTGCAGGCAAGTCAATCCTTGCTAGATCGGTGTACTATCTAGTTCATCTCACATGTCAATGACATCTCTAAGTTTCTCTGGGAAATCTGTTGCTTTTTATATGATTGAAGTGTTAGCAAGACATATGCCATTTAGGAATATATATATGTAAATGTGTATTCGCACTAATTTGGTACCTTGGCTTTAGTCCCTTTCTTAAGAGAGAGGCAAACCATGGTCTATACAAGTTTGACCCACTCGCTGAATATTCTCCCTGGTATAGCGCTGAAGCATGAAACAACTGTTATTTATGATTGGGAATATCTGTAAATGTAGTCGTGGTTGACATTCCTAGCACCACCTACACAAGCGACACAAATCTCTGCCCATTACACACATCTTCCAAAGGGTTGGGTATGTGTGACCGGCGGTCAGCATATCTCCGCCGGGATCCTTAGTCCTCCTTTGGAAGAGATTTATGTTCACTCCTAGTTTTATTGGTTAGTAACAAGGACAATTTGTGAGAAATATACAGGGTGGTCTGTAAGTGTGGAAACAGGTTGGGTATGCATGACCGGCGGTCTCAGCATACCTCCGCTGGGATCCCGGCAATGGAATGTCGGCAGGGGGTGGCGTAACAAGCCCCTTGCAGGTTCACTGTGATAGCCACAATCGCCATCGCCACAGGTTCTATTCCCACTCTGGGTGTCGTGGACACCTATGAGTGGGAATAGTCCCTCTTGGTTGGATTGTCAGGGGGCGGGATGTAGGGGGAGGTGTTGTGACTGGCGGTCCCCTGACCGCTGGTCACATAACTACATCCCCTTCCAACCATCCTGCTTTTAGTGAAGTAGTCCTAATTTTGGAGCACTGTCCCATCTTCCCACAATCAGGATGCGTGTACCGATTTGCAGAGGCTTTGTAAATCCAGTCTCATGTCGGATCTACCTGTGTTTTGGAATTTGGATTTTAAAACCAATTTTCAGATTTTGGATTGCACAAATTAAATTACTTTAGCTGTTTTGATATATATATATATATATATATATATATAGTAGACAACAAAGCAGGCGGCACTCCAAGTCTGTTTGAAATTCAAGTGTATTTCACACACAAAACATGATCCGACGTTTCGGGGTCCAAGCGCCCCTTTGTCAAGGTGAACAATAACAAATGTAATAAAATTCATACCTTATATCGAAAAAGAAAACCCGCCAAGTGCTCCGTTCACGCCCGCCCGGCCGTTTGCGGTCCGTCCCTTCTTCCGTCTCCATTGAGTGACGTCATGCACAGTGCGCTCCGTGCATACGTCGTTGTCATGGTTACCCGACGCTGGAGGCGGCCGGGCTGCGGCGCTAGTAAAGGAAAAAATTAAGTGCAAAGACTTTAACATACAGAACCCCACACCAAAATAATAAATAAGTTATATAGATGTTGTGTAAACATTTGGTTTGACTGAGGTGTTAACTAAAGGTGCACCCAAAAAAACAGTACATGTTGATAAAACCTAAGGTGGAAACCCCTTGCTGCCCGCTGAGATCATACCCTTAGTAGAGCGGACCTTGTGTTTAGATAATATCAATTGAATTAAAACCTATCAAAAAATGCAACGGGGATATACACTTTCATACTCCGGATTTAACCCGGCTAAATTCAACTAGGTTACTTCAGATATCACCTCCGTCAAAATCCAGCCAAAAAAAAAAAAAAAAACTACGGGAAACAGTTCCTGTTTAAGTATATCGTGCTTAACTCAAGCTATCCTACTTAATATTACTGCAGAACATGCTAACACTCTGCAATGAATCAAATCCTCCATTCTAGATGTCTGGCATTTTATTTGAAGATATTCCAGCTCAGTTTCTCATTCAGTCCGTGGGGATTGGTTGTATTTAACTCAAAGATCCATTTAGCTTCTAATCGCAAGAGGCTGCCATCTCTGTCCCCTCCTCTAATGTGCTTGGGGACATGGTCGATAATCATATGTCGTAGGTCATTCATAGTGTGGTGGGCTGCCGCAAAGTGCCTTGCCACTGGTTGCTCTGACTCCTTACCAGCCAATGCCTGTTTGATGGCCGAGCGGTGGAGTGCCATCCTCTCTCTCAATGTTCTTACTGATTTGCCCACATAGTGGAGTCCGCATGGGCATTTTATGAGATACACTATATGAGTGGTAGTGCAGGTAAGTACAAAATTGATCTTGTAGGTCTTCTCCCGATGTGGGTTGGTAAAGTTGGAGCCAGTTATCATGTTCTCGCAGGTAGTACATTTAATGCACTTATAACATCCAGGCTGTCTGCCCAGAAAGGCTCCAGGAGTCTGTTTTTGATGTTTCATGTCCTGGAATCCAGTAATGTCGGAATGGACTATTACATCCTTGATGTTTTTGCCCCTTGAAAAGCACATCATTGGACGTGTCCCCCTGAATGTTGGTAACGATTGATCAGAAGATATAATGGGCCATAGAGCTCTCGTTGCTCTCTGTACAACCGGACTCGTGGTGTTAAATCTAGAGATGAAAGGTATGGCCGGCCTCTTTGGGCGATCACTGGGGTAAAGGAGAGATTCCCTGGATAACTGCATCACTTCCTGCTTCTGTTTGATAAGAAGTGGACGGCCATATCCTCGCTCTGTAAATTTCACAATCATCTTGTCAAGTTCCATCTCCAACTTGTCACGGTCACTGATCAGGCGCGACACCCTGATCATCTGGGAACGTGGTAAGCCATTTTTGAGGGCCTTAGGGTGATGACTGTTGGCCCTCAGCAGGGTATTCCTGTCTGTAGGTTTGGTGTATACTCCTGTGTGCAGTGCCCCCTCCTGGATTGAAATCTGCACATCCAAAAAATGTGTTGAGCTGATGCTGGTCTGGTAAGTATATTTAACACCTATCGGTCTGGAGTTGGTGGTGTGCATTAGCTGTTCGAATTTTTCCACGCCCCCTGTCCATAGGAGGAACAAGTCGTCTATGTAACGAGAAAAAAATAATATGTGCTGGGAGATCGTCTCATCCTGGAAAAACACCTTCTCCTCCTCCTCGAACATGTAGATGTTGGCGAACGATGGGGAGACGTTGCTCCCCATCGCACACCCCGTCTTCTGACGGTAAAATCTGCCGTTGAACAAGAAGTAGTTCTTTTCCAAAGTCATTCGGAGGAGGTCCATAAACAGCGGGATGTCCAACCCCTTCATATTTTCTTTTTTCAAGAATGCTTCCATTGCTGTTAGACCTGCCTCATGTGGTATGTTTGTGTAGAGGCTGACTACATCAACCACACACATGAGGGTTCCCATCGGTATCTGTTGTATCTCCCTTAGCCGAGTAAGGAAACTTGTGGTGTCTTTTATAAAGTGCTTGTGCTTCAAAACCAGGGGTTGCAGTATGCTGTCCAAGAAAACTGATACTGGTTGGAAAATTGATTCTCTGGCAGCAATAATAGGTCTGCCTGGTGGAGCGTGTAGATTCTTATGCAGTTTAGGAACCGTGAAAAAAATCGGCACTAAGGGATGTTCCTGAAAAAGTGCCTTGTGCAGTTTTGTGGTTAATTTACCACTCTCTTTGGCTGCATCTAAAGTGCTCTTCGGTGCTTTCTGGTATTCAAAGGTAGGATCACGGGTCAACTCCTCATATACCGCAGTATCCGCTAGTTGGTTCTGTATTTCTTCCACGTAATAATCCAGGTCCAGTATCACCACCCCTCCCCCCTTGTCCGCGGGACGGATGACTATGTCCCTATAGTTACCCAATTGCTTTAATGCTGTTTTCTCCGCTTTAGATAAATTGTGGTGTGTTGGAACAGTAGCCACTGCATTGTTGTATTTGTGAACAGAGTCATCCAGCAGTCTGGTAAAAGCTTTGATGGAAGCATTGGTGGCATTGGTGGACATGGGGTCCACCAATGCTTCCATCAAAGCTTTTACCAGACTGCTGGATGACAAATACAACAATGCAGAGAATCAATTTTCCAACCAGTATCAGTTTTCTTGGACAGCATACTGCAACCCCTGGTTTTGAAGCACAAGCACTTTATAAAAGACACCACAAGTTTCCTTACTCGGCTAAGGGAGATACAACAGATACCGATGGGAACCCTCATGTGTGTGGTTGATGTAGTCAGCCTCTACACAAACATACCACATGAGGCAGGTCTAACAGCAATGGAAGCATTCTTGAAAAAAGAAAATATGAAGGGGTTGGACATCCCGCTGTTTATGGACCTCCTCCGAATGACTTTGGAAAAGAACTACTTCTTGTTCAACGGCAGATTTTACCGTCAGAAGACGGGGTGTGCGATGGGGAGCAACGTCTCCCCATCGTTCGCCAACATCTACATGTTCTAGGAGGAGGAGATGGTGTTTTTCCAGGATGAGACGATCTCCCAGCACATATTATTTTTTTCTCGTTACATAGACGACTTGTTCCTCCTATGGACAGGGGGCGTGGAAAAATTCGAACAGCTAATGCACACCACCAACTCCAGACCGATAGGTGTTAAATATACTTACCAGACCAGCATCAGCTCAACACATTATTTGGATGTGCAGATTTCAATCCAGGAGGGGGCACTGCACACAGGAGTATACACCAAACCTACAGACAGGAATACCCTGCTGAGGGCCAACAGTCATCACCCTAAGGCCCTCAAAAATGGCTTACCACGTTCCCAGATGATCAGGGTGTCGCGCCTGATCAGTGACCGTGACAAGTTGGAGATGGAACTTGACAAGATGATTGTGAAATTTACAGAGCGAGGATATGGCCGTCCACTTCTTATCAAACAGAAGCAGGAAGTGATGCAGTTATCCAGGGAATCTCTCCTTTACCCCAGTGATCGCCCAAAGAGGCCGGCCATACCTTTCATCTCTAGATTTAACACCACGAGTCCGGTTGTACAGAGAGCAATGAGAGCTCTATGGCCCATTATATCTTCTGATCAATCGTTACCAACATTCAGGGGGACACGTCCAATGATGTGCTTTTCAAGGTGCAAAAACATCAATGATGTAATAGTCCATTCCGACATTACTGGATTCCAGGACATGAAACATCAAAAACAGACTCCTGGAGCCTTTCTGGGCAGACAGCCTGGATGTTATAAGTGCATTAAATGTGCTACCTGCGAGAACATGATAACTGGCTCCAACTTTACCAACCCACATCGGGAGAAGACCTACAAGATCAATTTTGTACTTACCTGCACTACCACTCATATAGTGTATCTCATAAAATGCCCATGCGGACTCCACTATGTGGGCAAATCAGTAAGAACATTGAGAGAGAGGATGGCACTCCACCGCTCGGCCATCAAACAGGCATTGGCTGGTAAGGAGTCAGAGCAACCAGTGGCAAGGCACTTTGCGGCAGCCCACCACACTATGAATGACCTACGACATATGATTATTGACCATGTCCCCAAGCACATTAGAGGAGGGGACAGAGATGGCAGCCTCTTGCGATTAGAAGCTAAATGGATCTTTGCGTTAAATACAACCAATCCCCACGGACTGAATGAGAAACTGAGCTGGAATATCTTCAAATAAAATGCCAGACGTCTAGAATGGAGGATTTGATTCATTGCAGAGTGTTAGCATGTTCTGCAGTAATATTAAGTAGGATAGCTTGAGTTAAGCACGATATACTTAAACAGGAACTGTTTCCCGTAGTTTTTTTTTGGCTGGATTTTGACGGAGGTGATATCTGAAGTAACCTAGTTGAATTTAGCCGGGTTAAATCCGGAGTATGAAAGTGTATATCCCCGTTGCATTTTTTGATAGGTTTTAATTCAATTGATATTATCTAAACACAAGGTCCGCTCTACTAAGGGTATGATCTCAGCGGGCAGCAAGGGGTTTCCACCTTAGATTTTATCAACATGTACTGTTTTTTTGGGTGCACCTTTAGTTAACACCTCAGTCAAAGCAAATGTTTACACAACATCTATATAACTTATTTATTATTTTGGTGTGGGGTTCTGTATGTTAAAGTCTTTGCACTTAATTTTTTCCTTTACTAGCGCCGCAGCCCGGCCGCCTCCAGCGTCGGGTAACCATGACAACGACGTATGCACGGAGCGCACTGTGCATGACGTCACTCAATGGACCGCAAACGGCCGGGCGGGCGTGAACGGAGCACTTGGCGGGTTTTCTTTTTCGATATAAGGTATGAATTTTATTACATTTGTTATTGTTCACCTTGACAAAGGGGCGCTTGGACCCCGAAACGTCGGATCATGTTTTGTTTGGGAAATACACTTGAATTTCAAACAGACTTGGAGTGCCGCCTGCTTTGTTGTCTACTATCCAGTTTTATCTGAGATGGCACCCAAGCACTAAGTCCAGGAGGGGGAGTGCCGGTCCTCACAGTCTTCCTATGTATATATATATATATATATATATATATAGACGTCGTTCGGGCAGCACTCCCAATAAACAGTCAAATGTCCCGGTGCCTTCCTAGGTACCTCAGCAGGTCCAAATAATAGAAGCAATGTACGGCGGCACTCAGAAGAATAGACAGGTAAAGCAGAGTAGTTTACAACGTTTCGGAGCTTTAATATCCCTCCGTCATCAGGTATAACAAATAATACAAACATCTACCTTAAATAGACTCCCCACCACGTGTGTCACTCGGCGTGCAGTCCCAGGATACGGGCGCCCACTAGTGACGTCCGCTCTCTATCCTTACATCACCATAGTAACGCTATAAACACAAACAATAAAACCGATGTGATACATTGAAATCAGCATAACCTGCAACTGCTCATCACAATCATATTCGTACCTACACCATATACAATATACAGTAATTAGCAATCAATGCAGATGAATAAAGTATTGAGCAATGAATTATTTGATGCAAAACATATTTAAGTCACAAATATCTGTAAGAGACTCAATACAAAACAAGACCAGCATTTACATATCATAGAAAACAATGTAATCCCAATGTTTCATTAAGTCCCCTAGGGGCCAGTGTCCCAAGTTCATGGATCCACCTGGATTCTCTTTGCAATAATCGTAATGATCTATCTCCACCACGTAATTTAGCTGGCTCATGATCTATAATGATGTATCTTAGTGATGCTAAACTATGGCCGGCATTTAAAAAATGCCGTGCCAGCGGTTGATCGCTATTCCCAGAAGATAATGCATTTCTTATTGCCATTTTGTGATTTGCCATCCGTTCTCTCAAGGTTCGATCTGTTTTTCCTATATAATTTTTGCCACAAGGGCAAATGATCATATAAATTATATATTTAGTGGTACATGTGACCCTATGTTTGATTTCATATCTTTTACCACTAGACGGATGGTAAAAATACTTGCCGACAATTAGAGATCTGCAGGTAACACAATTGAGGCATTTAAAACATCCCTTCTTTAAAGATAAAAATCTGTTCTGTTCACTCTGTAGTGACTGTATCCCCGTAATGTCAGTCTTCATCACCCAATCTTTAATATTACGTCCACGTGTGTAACATGGCATAATAGACATCTCAGTGAGATTAAGGTCACTGTCCGTGGACAAAATCGGCCATAAATTTCTAGCTATACCAACAATGTCACCACTAGCAGTGCTATAATGGTTGACCCAGGGCATGCGATTAACCTTAGTTTTCCTATTTTTAGGTTTAAGTAACTGTTCGCGGCTTGCTTTTAGAGCTCTTTCCTTAGCTTTCAATAACAGCTCCAGATCATACCCTCTCTCATTAAATTTACATACCATATTATCAATATGCCGTTTAGCATCATCTACATTGCTACAGATTCTAATAGCACGTAAAAATTGTGAATAGGGTAAACCAAATTTAAGGGATCTTGGGTGAAAGCTCTGTGCATGGAGTATAGTGTTTCTATCAGTCGGTTTATAAAAGATTTCAGTACTGATAGTTCCTTGATTAACCGATACCTTCACATCAAGATAATTAACAGTTTCAGTGCTGGCATTGTATGTAAATTTAACCGGATGGCATTGGCTATTATGTTCTTCAATAAATCCAGAAAATGACTCATAATTACCGGACCAGACCAAAAACACATCATCTATGTACCTCACATAAAATGAGGTACATGTTTTGAATAAGTCATTATTGAAGAATATGTCATCCTCAACCATATACATATAAGCATTAGCATACGATGGGGCCACTGAGGACCCCATCGCACACCCTGATGTCTGAAGATAAAACTTTCCATCAAAAAGGAAATAGTTGCATGTCAAAACCATTTCCAAAAGCTCAATAAATAATGACACATCTGGTCCCTTGTATAAATCATTATTAGTAATAAGTTTCCTGACCGCAGACAAACCCTGGTTATTAGGAATTATCGTGTAAAGGCTAGTAATATCGATACTGCAAAGTAGACTCCCCGTGTTAATGGTGCCTAAAGCCTTCAATTTGTTAAGAAACATTTTGGTATCAAGCAGATGTCTATGATGGTTAACAATACAAGGTTGTAACATAGTATCCAAATAAACTGGCAGTTTTTGAAATAAGCCACCACGTGCCGAAATTATAGGCCGTCCAGGGGGGTTAACTAGACTTTTATGAATCTTTGGCAGTGAATACAGGACTGGTACCACAGGATTATCCATGATCAATGCCTGCATAAGTTCATTGGAAATCTGTCCTGCATCCACTGCCAATTGAAGTCTGTGTTTAAGTTGTTTACTAAACACCAAAGTCGGGTCATTTTTAAGTAATTTATAAACCTTAACATCACTTAATTGCCTCTGTAGTTCGCCTTTGTATTCCTCCATATCCTGAATCACGACAGCCCCGCCCTTGTCAGCGGGGCGTATCGTGATATCAGTATACGTGGAAAGATCTTTGAGAGCATTATACTCTTCCTTACTTAAGTTGTTAACAGGACATTTATTTTTATACTGATAATCAATCTCTGGAATTACAGAATTAGCAACAGTGTCATCCAACATACGGTTGAAAGTCTTAATAGACATATTATTAGACATGGGATCAAATCGTGAGCGCTTTTGAATTTTGCTCAATTGGGGTGGCAATTCATTTTGTTGCTGAGTTCCCATATTTGCCTTTGAACCCCGAAAATGTTCATGAAGCTTCAATTTCCGATTCAGACTATATTTCTCAACCTCCCATCGCATAGTGTCAAATCGTACAGTGGGCACAAAAGATAGTCCCTTGGATAATACCCTCATTTCGACATCCGTCAGAGGGTGTGATGAAAGATTAAAAACTATCTCCTCCCTTGTAGTGGCGGACGCCCGCGTCTGCCTCGTCCTCGTTCTTTGATTTTGGCCGCCTCTCCTAGTCCATCTCCTCTGCCGCGTCCGCGGCGGGTGCGTGTCCCTAAAGGGGCAATTGGATCTCGTGAGCGTCCATCCACCATCGCATCCGTGTCGCTGTTAGATGTTCTCTCCTGGGAAGAGTCAGTCTGCCACAATTGTCTATAATTGCGCTGTTTGTACGTGCGCATACGATCATTGCGTGTACTACTGACCCATTGGTAGACTCGGTTCATTTCATAGTCAGCATTGACTTTTAATAATTTTTGTTTTTTAAATTGAATCAAGTCACGTTTATAATTAACAAGTTGATGCTGTAGTTTATCAAACCAATCGGTGTCAGTATCAGCTGACATTGTTGCTCTGTGCTGTGTCTCAAAAGCAGTAATTTTCTCACGTGCAATATTAAGCTCCCTTGATGATTCCTCGATCACGAGGAGTAATAAATCAAAGCTGCACTTATTCAGTACAGCTATCCATTTTTTACAAAATGCAGTATTATGTCTGCCGATTGTAGGTGAATTTCTGATTCTGAATCCACGAGGAATTTTTTTATCCTTATAGTAATCACTTAGCGTGATCCCATGGTATAAATAATCTATTTCTTTCTGTTTCAATCTCAATAGTTCTCTATATAGATATTCAATCGGCTGTGCATCAATATCATCATCCAAACGCTGTTTAACCAAAATAGATTCTGCTTCTGTATCAGTAAGAGTCAATGTGGTTCCCTGTGTTAGCAGAGACAGATTCACAGTTGCAATGTCCACATCATCCACCACCGTGTTAGGCTCAGCCATAATAAAACAACTAGTGTTCTGATACGTGGTAGGGGACTTAATGAAACATTGGGATTACATTGTTTTCTATGATATGTAAATGCTGGTCTTGTTTTGTATTGAGTCTCTTACAGATATTTGTGACTTATATATGTTTTGCATCAAATAATTCATTGCTCAATACTTTATTCATCTGCATTGATTGCTAATTACTGTATATTGTATATGGTGTAGGTACGAATATGATTGTGATGAGCAGTTGCAGGTTATGCTGATTTCAATGTATCACATCGGTTTTATTGTTTGTGTTTATAGCGTTACTATGGTGATGTAAGGATAGGGAGCGGACGTCACTAGTGGGCGCCCGTATCCTGGGACTGCACGCCGAGTGACACACGTGGTGGGGAGTCTATTTAAGGTAAATGTTTGTATTATTTGTTATACCTGATGACGGAGGGATATTAAAGCTCCGAAACGTTGTAAACTACTCTGCTTTACCTGTCTATTCTTCTGAGTGCCGCCGTACATTGCTTCTATTATTTGGACCTGCTGAGGTACCTAGGAAGGCACCGGGACATTTGACTGTTTATTGGGAGTGCTGCCCGAATGACGTCTACATATTGTGAGTTACCCCCTTGCAGAGAGTGGGAGCTCTGGGCTTTAGCACCCAAGTTATTTGAACTGTATATATTTCCTACCACGTATCAGAACACTAGTTGTTTTATTATGGCTGAGCCTAACACGGTGGTGGATGATGTGGACATTGCAACTGTGAATCTGTCTCTGCTAACACAGGGAACCACATTGACTCTTACTGATACAGAAGCAGAATCTATTTTGGTTAAACAGCGTTTGGATGATGATATTGATGCACAGCCGATTGAATATCTATATAGAGAACTATTGAGATTGAAACAGAAAGAAATAGATTATTTATACCATGGGATCACGCTAAGTGATTACTATAAGGATAAAAAAATTCCTCGTGGATTCAGAATCAGAAATTCACCTACAATCGGCAGACATAATACTGCATTTTGTAAAAAATGGATAGCTGTACTGAATAAGTGCAGCTTTGATTTATTACTCCTCGTGATCGAGGAATCATCAAGGGAGCTTAATATTGCACGTGAGAAAATTACTGCTTTTGAGACACAGCACAGAGCAACAATGTCAGCTGATACTGACACCGATTGGTTTGATAAACTACAGCATCAACTTGTTAATTATAAACGTGACTTGATTCAATTTAAAAAACAAAAATTATTAAAAGTCAATGCTGACTATGAAATGAACCGAGTCTACCAATGGGTCAGTAGTACACGCAATGATCGTATGCGCACGTACAAACAGCGCAATTATAGACATATGTGGCAGACTGACTCTTCCCAGGAGAGAACATCTAACAGCGACACGGATGCGATGGTGGATGGACGCTCACGAGATCCAATTGCCCCTTTAGGGGCACGCACCCGCCGCGGACGCGGCAGAGGAGATGGACTAGGAGAGGCGGCCAAAATCAAAGAACGAGGACGAGGCAGACGCGGGCATCCGCCACTACAAGGGAGGAGATAGTTTTTAATCTTTCATCACACCCTCTGACGGATGTCGAAATGAGGGTATTATCCAAAGGACTATCTTTTGTGCCCACTGTACGATTTGACACTATGCGATGGGAGGTTGAGAAATATAGTCTGAATCGGAAATTGAAGCTTCATGAACATTTTCGGGGTTCAAAGGCAAATATGGGAACTCAGCAACAAAATGAATTGCCACCCCAATTGAGCAAAATTCAAAAGCGCTCACGATTTGATCCCATGTCTAATAATATGTCTATTAAGACTTTCAACCGTATGTTGGATGACACTGTTGCTAATTCTGTAATTCCAGAGATTGATTATCAGTATAAAAATAAATGTCCTGTTAACAACTTAAGTAAGGAAGAGTATAATGCTCTCAAAGATCTTTCCACGTATACTGATATCACGATACGCCCCGCTGACAAGGGCGGGGCTGTCGTGATTCAGGATATGGAGGAATACAAAGGCGAACTACAGAGGCAATTAATAGAGATGAGCGGGTTCGGTTTCTCTGAATCCGAACCCGCACGAACTTCATGTTTTTTTTCACGGGTCCGAGCGACTCGGATCTTCCCGCCTTGCTCGGTTAACCCGAGCGCGCCCGAACGTCATCATGACGCTGTCGGATTCTCGCGAGGCTCGGATTCTATCGCGAGACTCGGATTCTATATAAGGAGCCGCGCGTCGCCGCCATTTTCACACGTGCATTGAGATTGATAGGGAGAGGACGTGGCTGGCGTCCTCTCCGTTTAGAATAGATTAGAGAGACACTTGATTTACTAATTTTGGGGAGCATTAGGAGTACTCAGTACAGTGCAGAGTTTTGCTGATAGTGACCACCAGTTTTATTTATAATCCGTTCTCTGCCTGAAAAAAGCGATACACAGCACACAGTGACTCAGTCACATACCATATCTGTGTGCACTGCTCAGGCTCAGGCCAGTGTGCTGCATCATCTATTATCTATATATAATATTATATATATCTGTCTGACTGCTCAGCTCACACAGCTTATAATTGTGGGGGAGACTGGGGAGCACTACTGCAGTGCCAGTTATAGGTTATAGCAGGAGCCAGGAGTACATAATATATTATATAGTGAGTGACCACCAGACACACAGTGCAGTTTATTTAATATATCCGTTCTCTGCCTGAAAAAAGCGATACACACAGTGACTCAGTCAGTCACATACCATATCTGTGTGCACTGCTCAGGCTCAGGCCAGTGTGCTGCATCATCTATATATATTATATATCTGTCTGACTGCTCAGCTCACACAGCTTATAATTGTGGGGGAGACTGGGGAGCACTACTGCAGTGCCAGTTATAGGTTATAGCAGGAGCCAGGAGTACATAATATTATATTAAAACAGTGCACACTTTTGCTGCAGGAGTGCCACTGCCAGTGTGACTAGTGACCAGTGACCTGACCACCAGTATATATAATATTAGTAGTATACTATCTCTTTATCAACCAGTCTATATTAGCAGCAGACACAGTACAGTGCGGTAGTTCACGGCTGTGGCTACCTCTGTGTCGGCACTCGGCAGCCCGTCCATAATTGTATATACCACCTAACCGTGTTTTTTTTTTCTTTCTTTATACATACATACTAGTTACGAGTATACTATCTCTTTATCAACCAGTCTATATATTAGCAGCAGACACAGTACAGTGCGGTAGTTCACGGCTGTGGCTACCTCTGTGTCGGCACTCGGCAGCCCGTCCATAATTGTATATACCACCTAACCGTGGTTTTTTTTTCTTTCTTTATACATACATACTAGTTACGAGTATACTATCTCTTTATCAACCAGTCTATATATTAGCAGCAGACACAGTACAGTGCGGTAGTTCACGGCTGTGGCTACCTCTGTGTCGGCACTCGGCAGCCCGTCCATAATTGTATATACCACCTAACCGTGGTTTTTTTTTCTTTCTTTATACATACATACTAGTTACGAGTATACTATCTCTTTATCAACCAGTCTATATATTAGCAGCAGACACAGTACAGTGCGGTAGTTCACGGCTGTGGCTACCTCTGTGTCGGCACTCGGCAGCCCGTCCATAATTGTATATACCACCTAACCGTGGTTTTTTTTTCTTTCTTTATACATACATACTAGTTACGAGTATACTATCTCTTTATCAACCAGTCTATATATTAGCAGCAGACACAGTACAGTGCGGTAGTTCACGGCTGTGGCTACCTCTGTGTCGGCACTCGGCAGCCCGTCCATAATTGTATATACCACCTAACCGTGGTTTTTTTTTCTTTCTTTATACATACATACTAGTTACGAGTATACTATCTCTTTATCAACCAGTCTATATATTAGCAGCAGACACAGTACAGTGCGGTAGTTCACGGCTGTGGCTACCTCTGTGTCGGCACTCGGCAGCCCGTCCATAATTGTATACTAGTATCCAATCCATCCATCTCCATTGTTTACCTGAGGTGCCTTTTAGTTGTGCCTATTAAAATATGGAGAACAAAAATGTTGAGGTTCCAAAATTAGGGAAAGATCAAGATCCACTTCCACCTCGTGCTGAAGCTGCTGCCACTAGTCATGGCCGAGACGATGAAATGCCAGCAACGTCGTCTGCCAAGGCCGATGCCCAATGGCATAGTACAGAGCATGTCAAAACCAAAACACCAAATATCAGTAAAAAAAGGACTCCAAAACCTAAAATAAAATTGTCGGAGGAGAAGCGTAAACTTGCCAATATGCCATTTACCACACGGAGTGGCAAGGAACGGCTGAGGCCCTGGCCTATGTTCATGGCTAGTGGTTCAGCTTCACATGAGGATGGAAGCACTCAGCCTCTCGCTAGAAAACTGAAAAGACTCAAGCTGGCAAAAGCACCGCAAAGAACTGTGCGTTCTTTGAAATCCCAAATCCACAAGGAGAGTCCAATTGTGTCGGTTGCGATGCCTGACCTTCCCAACACTGGACGTGAAGAGCATGCGCCTTCCACCATTTGCACGCCCCCTGCAAGTGCTGGAAGGAGCACCCGCAGTCCAGTTCCTGATAGTCAGATTGAAGATGTCAGTGTTGAAGTACACCAGGATGAGGAGGATATGGGTGTTGCTGGCGCTGGGGAGGAAATTGACCAGGAGGATTCTGATGGTGAGGTGGTTTGTTTAAGTCAGGCACCCTGTTGTCCGTGGGAGGAATATGGCCGTTGACATGCCAGGTGAAAATACCAAAAAAATCAGCTCTTCGGTGTGGAGGTATTTCACCAGAAATGCGGACAACAGGTGTCAAGCCGTGTGTTCCCTTTGTCAAGCTGTAATAAGTAGGGGTAAGGACGTTAACCACCTCGGAACATCCTCCCTTATACGTCACCTGCAGCGCATTCATAATAAGTCAGTGACAAGTTCAAAAACTTTGGGTGACAGCGGAAGCAGTCCACTGACCAGTAAATCCCTTCCTCTTGTAACCAAGCTCACGCAAACCACCCCACCAACTCCCTCAGTGTCAATTTCCTCCTTCCCCAGGAATGCCAATAGTCCTGCAAGCCATGTCACTGGCAATTCTGACGAGTCCTCTCCTGCCTGGGATTCCTCCGATGCATCCTTGCGTGTAACGCCTACTGCTGCTGGCGCTGCTGTTGTTGCCGCTGGGAGTCGATGGTCATCCCAGAGGGGAAGTCGTAAGCCCACTTGTACTACTTCCAGTAAGCAATTGACTGTTCAACAGTCCTTTGCGAGGAAGATGAAATATCACAGCAGTCATCCTACTGCAAAGCGGATAACTGAGTCCTTGACAACTATGTTGGTGTTAGACGTGCGTCCGGTATCCGCCGTTAGTTCACAGGGAACTAGACAATTTATTGAGGCAGTGTGCCCCCGTTACCAAATACCATCTAGGTTCCACTTCTCTAGGCAGGCGATACCGAGAATGTACACGGACGTCAGAAAAAGACTCACCAGTGTCCTAAAAAATGCAGTTGTACCCAATGTCCACTTAACCACGGACATGTGGACAAGTGGAGCAGGGCAGGGTCAGGACTATATGACTGTGACAGCCCACTGGGTAGATGTATGGACTCCCGCCGCAAGAACAGCAGCGGCGGCACCAGTAGCAGCATCTCGCAAACGCCAACTCTTTCCTAGGCAGGCTACGCTTTGTATCACCGCTTTCCAGAATACGCACACAGCTGAAAACCTCTTACGGCAACTGAGGAAGATCATCGCGGAATGGCTTACCCCAATTGGACTCTCCTGTGGATTTGTGGCATCGGACAACGCCAGCAATATTGTGTGTGCATTAAATATGGGCAAATTCCAGCACGTCCCATGTTTTGCACATACCTTGAATTTGGTGGTGCAGAATTTTTTAAAAAACGACAGGGGCGTGCAAGAGATGCTGTCGGTGGCCAGAAAAATTGCGGGACACTTTCGGCGTACAGGCACCACGTACAGAAGACTGGAGCACCACCAAAAACTACTGAACCTGCCCTGCCATCATCTGAAGCAAGAAGTGGTAACGAGGTGGAATTCAACCCTCTATATGCTTCAGAGGTTGGAGGAGCAGCAAAAGGCCATTCAAGCCTATACAATTGAGCACGATATAGTAGGTGGAATGCACCTGTCTCAAGTGCAGTGGAGAATGATTTCAACGTTGTGCAAGGTTCTGATGCCCTTTGAACTTGCCACACGTGAAGTCAGTTCAGACACTGCCAGCCTGAGTCAGGTCATTCCCCTCATCAGGCTTTTGCAGAAGAAGCTGGAGGCATTGAAGAAGGAGCTAAAAGGGAGCGATTCCGCTAGGCATGTGGGACTTGTGGATGCAGCCCTTAATTCGCTTAACAAGGATTCACGGGTGGTCAATCTGTTGAAATCAGAGCACTACATTTTGGCCACCGTGCTCGATCCTAGATTTAAAGCCTACCTTGGATCTCTCTTTCCGGCAGACACAGGTCTGCTGGGGTTGAAAGACCTGCTGGTGACAAAATTGTCAAGTCAAGCGGAACGCGACCTGTCAACATCTCCTCCTTCACATTCTCCCGCAACTGGGGGTGCGAGGAAAAGGCTCAGAATTCCGAGGCCACCCGCTGGCGGTGATGCAGGGCAGTCTGGAGCGACTGCTGATGCTGACATCTGGTCCGGACTGAAGGACCTGACAACGATTACGGACATGTCGTCTACTGTCACTGCATATGATTCTCTCAACATTGATAGAATGGTGGAGGATTATATGAGTGACCGCATCCAAGTAGGCACGTCACACAGTCCGTACTTATACTGGCAGGAAAAAGAGGCAATTTGGAGGCCCTTGCACAAACTGGCTTTATTCTACCTAAGTTGCCCTCCCACAAGTGTGTACTCCGAAAGAGTGTTTAGTGCCGCCGCTCACCTTGTCAGCAATCGGCGTACGAGGTTACATCCAGAAAATGTGGAGAAGATGATGTTCATTAAAATGAATTATAATCAATTCCTCCGCGGAGACATTGACCAGCAACAATTGCCTCCACAAAGTACACAGGGAGCTGAGATGGTGGATTCCAGTGGGGACGAATTGATAATCTGTGAGGAGGGGGATGTACACGGTGATATATCGGAGGGTGAAGATGAGGTGGACATCTTGCCTCTGTAGAGCCAGTTTGTGCAAGGAGAGATTAATTGCTTCTTTTTTGGGGGGGGTCCAAACCAACCCGTCATATCAGTCACAGTCGTGTGGCAGACCCTGTCACTGAAATGATGGGTTGGTTAAAGTGTGCATGTCCTGTTTTGTTTATACAACATAAGGGTGGGTGGGAGGGCCCAAGGACAATTCCATCTTGCACCTCTTTTTTCTTTTCTTTTTCTTTGCATCATGTGCTGATTGGGGAGGGTTTTTTGGAAGGGACATCCTGCGTGACACTGCAGTGCCACTCCTAGATGGGCCCGGTGTTTGCGTCGGCCACTAGGGTCGCTAATCTTACTCACACAGTCAGCTACCTCATTGCGCCTCTTTTTTTCTTTGCGTCATGTGCTGTTTGGGGAGGGTTTTTTGGAAGGGACATCCTGCGTGACACTGCAGTGCCACTCCTAGATGGGCCCGGTGTTTGTGTCGGCCACTAGGGTCGCTAATCTTACTCACACAGCTACCTCATTGCGCCTCTTTTTTTCTTTGCGTCATGTGCTGTTTGGGGAGGGTTTTTTGGAAGGGACATCCTGCGTGACACTGCAGTGCCACTCCTAGATGGGCCCGGTGTTTGTGTCGGCCACTAGGGTCACTTATCTTACTCACACAGCGACCTCGGTGCAAATTTTAGGACTAAAAATAATATTGTGAGGTGTGAGGTATTCAGAATAGACTGAAAATGAGTGTAAATTATGGTTTTTGAGGTTAATAATACTTTGGGATCAAAATGACCCCCAAATTCTATGATTTAAGCTGTTTTTTAGTGTTTTTTGAAAAAAACACCCGAATCCAAAACACACCCGAATCCGACAAAAAAAATTCGGTGAGGTTTTGCCAAAACGCGTTCGAACCCAAAACACGGCCGCGGAACCGAACCCAAAACCAAAACACAAAACCCGAAAAATTTCAGGCGCTCATCTCTAGCAATTAAGTGATGTTAAGGTTTATAAATTACTTAAAAATGACCCGACTTTGGTGTTTAGTAAACAACTTAAACACAGACTTCAATTGGCAGTGGATGCAGGACAGATTTCCAATGAACTTATGCAGGCATTGATCATGGATAATCCTGTGGTACCAGTCCTGTATTCACTGCCAAAGATTCATAAAAGTCTAGTTAACCCCCCTGGACGGCCTATAATTTCGGCCCGTGGTGGCTTATTTCAAAAACTGCCAGTTTATTTGGATACTATGTTACAACCTTGTATTGTTAACCATCATAGACATCTGCTTGATACCACAATGTTTCTTAACAAATTGAAGGCTTTAGGCACCTTTAACACGGGGAGTCTACTTTGCAGTATCGATATTACTAGCCTTTACACGATAATTCCTAATAACCATGGTTTATGTGCGGTCAGGAAACTTATCACCAACAATGATTTTTACAAGGGACCAGATGTGTCATTATTTATTGAGCTTTTGGAAATGGTTTTGACATGCAACTATTTCCTTTTTGATGGAAAGTTTTATCTTCAGACATCAGGGTGTGCGATGGGGTCCTCAGTGGCCCCATCGTATGCTAATGCTTATATGTATATGGTTGAGGATGACATATTCTTCAATAATGACTTATTCAAAACATGTACCTCATTTTATGTGAGGTACATAGATGATGTGTTTTTGGTCTGGTCCGGTAATTATGAGTCATTTTCTGGATTTATTGAAGAACATAATAGCCAATGCCATCCGGTTAAATTTACATACAATGCCAGCACTGAAACTGTTAATTATCTTGATGTGAAGGTATCGGTTAATCAAGGAACCATCAGTACTGAAATATTTTATAAACCGACTGATAGAAACACTATACTCCATGCACAGAGTTTTCACCCAAGATCCCTTAAATTTGGTTTACCCTATTCACAATTTTTACGTGCTATTAGAATCTGTAGCAATGTAGATGATGCTAAACGGCATATTGATAATATGGTATGTAAATTTAATGAGAGAGGGTATGATCTGGAGCTGTTATTGAAAGCTAAGGAAAGAGCTCTAAAAGCAAGCCGCGAACAGTTACTTAAACCTAAAAATAGGAAAACTAAGGTTAATCGCATGCCCTGGGTCAACCATTATAGCACTGCTAGTGGTGACATTGTTGGTATAGCTAGAAATTTATGGCCGATTTTGTCCACGGACAGTGACCTTAATCTCACTGAGATGTCTATTATGCCATGTTACACACGTGGACGTAATATTAAAGATTGGGTGATGAAGACTGACATTACGGGGATACAGTCACTACAGAGTGAACAGAACAGATTTTTATCTTTAAAGAAGGGATGTTTTAAATGCCTCAATTGTGTTACCTGCAGATCTCTAATTGTCGGCAAGTATTTTTTAGAGATGTGCACTTGAAATTTTTCGGGTTTTGTGTTTTGGTTTTGGGTTCGGTTCCGCTGCCGTGTTTTGGGTTCGACCGCGTTTTGGCAAAACCTCACCGAATTTTTATTGTCGGATTCGGGTGTGTTTTGGATTCGGGTGTTTTTTTTAAAAAACACTAAAAAACAGCTTAAATCATAGAATTTGGGGGTCATTTTGATCCCAAAGTATTATTAACCTCAAAAACCATAACTTACACTCATTTTCAGTCTATTCTGAATACCTCACACCTCACAATATTATTTTTAGTCCTAAAATTTGCACCTAGGTCGCTGGATGACTAAGCTAAGCGACCCTAGTGGCCGACACAAACACCGGGCCCATCTAGGAGTGGCACTGTAGTGTCACGCAGGATGTCCCTTCCAAAAAACCCTCCCCAAACAGCACATGACGCAAAGAAAAAAAGAGGCGCAATGAGGTAGCTGTGTGAGTAAGATAAGCGACCCTAGTGGCCGACACAAACACCGGGCCCATCTAGGAGTGGCACTGCAGTGTCACGCAGGATGTCCCTTCCAAAAAACCATCCCCAAACAGCACATGACGCAAAAAAAAAAAAGAGGCGCAATGAGGTAGCTGTGTGAGTAAGATAAGCGTCCCTAGTGGCCGACACAAACACCGGGCCCATCTAGGAGTGGCACTGCAGTGTCACGCAGGATGTCCCTTCCAAAAAACCCTCACCAAACAGCACATGACGCAAAGAAAAAAAGAGGCGCAATGAGGTAGCTGTGTGAGTAAGATAAGCGACCCTAGTGGCCGACACAAACACCGGGCCCATCTAGGAGTGGCACTGCAGTGTCACGCAGGATGTCCCTTCCAAAAAACCCTCCCCAAACAGCACATGACGCAAAGAAAAAAAGAGGCGCAATGAGGTAGCTGTGTGAGTAAGATAAGCGACCCTAGTGGCCGACACAAACACCGGGCCCATCTAGGAGTGGCACTGCAGTGTCACGCAGGATGTCCCTTCCAAAAAACCCTCCCCAAACAGCACATGATGCAAAGAAAAAAAGAGGCGCAATGAGGTAGCTGTGTGAGTAAGATAAGCGACCCTAGTGGCCGACACAAACACCGGGCCCATCTAGGAGTGGCACTGCAGTGTCACGCAGGATGGTCCTTCCAAAAAACCCTCCCCAAACAGCACATGACGCAAAGAAAAAAAGAGGCGCAATGAGGTAGCTGTGTGAGTAAGATAAGCGACCCTAGTGGCCGACACAAACACCGGGCCCATCTAGGAGTGGCACTGCAGTGTCACGCAGGATGGCCCTTCCAAAAAACCCTCCCCAAACAGCACATGACGCAAAGAAAAAAAGAGGCGCAATGAGGTAGCTGTGTGAGTAAGATAAGCGACCCTAGTGGCCGACACAAACACCGGGCCCATCTAGCAGTGGCACTGCAGTGTCACGCAGGATGGCCCTTCCAAAAAACCCTCCCCAAACAGCACATGACGCAAAGAAAAAAAGAGGCGCAACGAGGTAGCTGTGTGAGTAAGATAAGCGACCCTAGTGGCCGACAAACACCGGGCCCATCTAGGAGTGGCACTGCAGTGTCACGCAGGATGGCCCTTCCAAAAAACATTCCACAAACAGCACATGACGCAAAGAAAAATTAAAGAAAAAAGAGGTGCAAGATGGAATTGTCCTTGGGCCCTCCCACCCACCCTTATGTTGTATAAACAGGACATGCACACTTTAACCAACCCATCATTTCAGTGACAGGGTCTGCCACACGACTGTGACTGAAATGACGGGTTGGTTTGGACCCCCACCAAAAAAGAAGCAATTAATCTCTCCTTGCACAAACTGGCTCTACAGAGGCAAGATGTCCACCTCATCATCATCCTCCGATATATCACCGTGTACATCCCCCTCCTCACAGATTATCAATTCGTCCCCACTGGAATCCACCATCTCAGCTCCCTGTGTACTTTGTGGAGGCAATTGCTGCTGGTCAATGTCTCCACGGAGGAATTGATTATAATTCATTTTAATGAACATCATCTTCTCCACATTTTCTGGATGTAACCTCGTACGCCGATTGCTGACAAGGTGAGCGGCGGCACTAAACACTCTTTCGGAGTACACACTTGTGGGAGGGCAACTTAGGTAGAATAAAGCCAGTTTGTGCAAGGGCCTCCAAATTGCCTCTTTTTCCTGCCAGTATAAGTACGGACTGTGTGACGTGCCTACTTGGATGCGGTCACTCATATAATCCTCCACCATTCTTTCAATGTTGAGAGAATCATATGCAGTGACAGTAGACGACATGTCCGTAATCGTTGTCAGGTCCTTCAGTCCGGACCAGATGTCAGCATCAGCAGTCGCTCCAGACTGCCCTGCATCACCGCCAGCGGGTGGGCTCGGAATTCTGAGCCTTTTCCTCGCACCCCCAGTTGCGGGAGAATGTGAAGGAAATAGATGTTGACAGGTCGCGTTCCGCTTGACTTGACAATTTTCTCACCAGCAGGTCTTTCAACCCCAGCAGACTTGTGTCTGCCGGAAAGAGAGATCCAAGGTAGGCTTTAAATCTAGGATCGAGCACGGTGGCCAAAATGTAGTGCTCTGATTTCAACAGATTGACCACCCGTGAATCCTTGTTAAGCGAATTAAGGGCTCCATCCACAAGTTCCACATGCTCCGTGTTAGCTCCTCCTTCAATGTCTCCAGCTTCTTCTTCAAAAGCCTGATGAGGGGAATGACCTGACTCTGGCTGGCAGTGTCTGAACTGACTTCACGTGTGGCAAGTTCAAAGGGCATCAGAACCTTGCACAACGTTGAATTCATTCTCCACTGCGCTTGAGACAGGTGCATTCCACCTCCTATATCGTGCTCAATTGTATAGGCTTGAATGGCCTTTTGCTGCTCCTCCAACCTCTGAAGCATATAGAGGGTTGAATTCCACCTCGTTACCACTTCTTGCTTCAGATGATGGCAGGGCAGGTTCAGTAGTTTTTGGTGGTGCTCCAGTCTTCTGTACGTGGTGCCTGTACGCCGAAAGTGTCCCGCAATTCTTCTGGCCACCGACAGCATCTCTTGCACGCCCCTGTCATTTTTTAAATAATTCTGCACCACCAAATTCAAGGTATGTGCAAAACATGGGACGTGCTGGAATTTGCCCATATTTAATGCACACACAATATTGCTGGCGTTGTCCGATGCCACAAATCCACAGGAGAGTCCAATTGGGGTAAGCCATTCCGCGATGATCTTCCTCAGTTGCCGTAAGAGGTTTTCAGCTGTGTGCGTATTCTGGAAACCGGTGATACAAAGCGTAGCCTGCCTATGAAAGAGTTGGCGTTTGCGAGATGCTGCTACTGGTGCCGCCGCTGCTGTTCTTGCGGCGGGAGTCCATACATCTACCCAGTGGGCTGTCACAGTCATATAGTCCTGACCCTGCCCTGCTCCACTTGTCCACATGTCCGTGGTTAAGTGGACATTGGGTACAGCTGC
Organism: Pseudophryne corroboree; assembly: GCF_028390025.1. Taxonomy (NCBI): domain Eukaryota; kingdom Metazoa; phylum Chordata; class Amphibia; order Anura; family Myobatrachidae; genus Pseudophryne; species Pseudophryne corroboree. Next base: position 692,913,759 of record NC_086446.1, read on the forward strand.
ATTTTTTAGGACACTGGTGACTCTTTTTCTGAGGTCTGTGTACATTTTCGGTATCGCCTGCCTAGAGAAATGGAACCTAGATGGTATTTGGTACCGGGGACACAGTACCTCCAACAAGTCTCTAGTTGGCTCTGCAGTAATGATGGATACCGGAACCACGTTTCTCACCACCCAGGATGCCAAGGCCTCAGTTATCCGCTTTGCAGTAGGATGACTGCTGTGATATTTCATCTTCCTCGCAAAGGACTGTTGGACAGTCAATTGCTTGGTGGAAGTAGTAAAAGTGGTCTTACGACTTCCCCTCTGGGATGACCATCGACTCCCAGCAGCAACAACAGCAGCGCCAGCAGCAGTAGGCGTTACACGCAAGGATGCATCGGAGGAATCCCAGGCAGGAGAGGAATCGTCAGAATTGCCAGTGACATGGCCTGCAGGACTATTGGCATTCCTGGGGAAGGAGGAAATTGACACTGAGGGAGTTGGTGGGGTGGTTTGCGTGAGCTTGGTTACAAGAGGAAGGTATTTACTGGTCAGTGGACTGCTTCCGCTGTCACCCAAAGTTTTTGAACTTGTCACTGACTTATTATGAATGCGCTGCAGGTGACGTATAAGGGAGGATGTTCCGAGGTGGTTAACGTCCTTACCCCTACTTATTACAGCTTGACAAAGGCAACACACGGCTTGACACCTGTTGTCCGCATTTCTGTTGAAATACTTCCACACCGAAGAGCTGATTTTTTTGGTATTTTCACCAGGCATGTCAGTGGCCATATTCCTCCCACGGACAACAGGTGTCTCCCCGGGTGCCTGACTTAAACAAACCACCTCACCATCAGAATCCTCCTGGTCAATTTCCTCCCCAGCACCAGCAACACCCATATCCTCCTCATCCTGGTGTACTTCAACACTGACATCTTCAATCTGACTATCAGGAACTGGACTGCGGTGCTCCTTCCAGCACTTGCAGGGGGCGTGCAAATGGTGGAAGGCGCATGCTCTTCACGTCCAGTGTTGGGAAGGTCAGGCATCGCAACCGACACAATTGGAGTCGGACTCTCCTTGTGGATTTGGGATTTCGAAGAACGCACAGTTCTTTGCGGTGCTACTGCTTTTGCCAGCTTGAGTCTTTTCATTTTTCTAGCGAGAGGCTGAGTGCTTCCATCCTCATGTGAAGCTGAACCACTAGCCATGAACATAGGCCAGGGCCTCAGCCGTTCCTTGCCACTCCGTGTGGTAAATGGCATATTGGCAAGTTTACGCTTCTCCTCCGACAATTTTATTTTAGGTTTTGGAGTCCTTTTTTTACTGATATTTGGTGTTTTGGATTTGACATGCTCTGTACTATGACATTGGGCATCGGCCTTGGCAGACGACGTTGCTGGCATTTCATCGTCTCGGCCATGACTAGTGGCAGCAGCTTCAGCACGAGGTGGAAGTGGATCTTGATCTTTCCCTAATTTTGGAACCTCAACATTTTTGTTCTCCATATTTTAATAGGCACAACTAAAAGGCACCTCAGGTAAACAATGGAGATGGATGGATACTAGTATACTTATGGATGGACTGCCGAGTGCCGACACAGAGGTAGCTACAGCCGTGGACTACCGTACTGTGTCTGCTGCTAATATAGACTGGATGATAATGATATGAAATCAATATATATATGTATGTATATATAATATCACTAGTACTGCAGCCGGACAGGTAGATAATATATTTATTAGGTAATGATGACTGATGACGGACCTGCTGGACACTGTCAGCTCAGCAGCACCGCAGACTGCTACAGTAAGCTACTATACTATAGTAGTATGTACAAAGAAGAAAGAAAAGAAAAAAACCACGGGTAGGTGGTATACAATTATGGATGGACTGCCGAGTGCCGACACAGAGGTAGCTACAGCCGTGGACTACCGTACTGTGTCTGCTGCTAATATAGACTGGATGATAATGATATGAAATCAATATATATATGTATGTATATATAATATCACTAGTACTGCAGCCGGACAGGTAGATAATATATTTATTAGGTAATGATGACTGATGACGGACCTGCTGGACACTGTCAGCTCAGCAGCACCGCAGACTGCTACAGTAAGCTACTATACTATAGTAGTATGTACAAAGAAGAAAGAAAAAAAAAAAACCACGGGTAGGTGGTATACAATTATGGATGGACTTCCGAGTGCCGACACAGAGGTAGCTACAGCCGTGGACTACCGTACTGTGTCTGCTGCTAATATAGACTGGATGATAATGATATGAAATCAATATATATATGTATGTATATATAATATCACTAGTACTGCAGCCGGACAGGTAGATAATATATTTATTAGGTAATGATGACTGATGACGGACCTGCTGGACACTGTCAGCTCAGCAGCACCGCAGACTGCTACAGTAAGCTACTATACTATAGTAGTATGTACAAAGAAGAAAGAAAAAAAAAAAACCACGGGTAGGTGGTATACAATTATGGATGGACTGCCGAGTGCCGACACAGAGGTAGCTACAGCCGTGGACTACCGTACTGTGTCTGCTGATAATATAGACTGGAGGATAATGATATGAAATCAATATATATATGTATGTATATATAATATCACTAGTACTGCAGCCGGACAGGTAGATAATATATTTATTAGGTAATGATGACTGATGACGGACCTGCTGGACACTGTCAGCTCAGCAGCACCGCAGACTGCTACAGTAAGCTACTATACTATAGTAGTATGTACAAAGAAGAAAGAAAAAAAAACCACGGGTAGGTGGTATACAATTATGGATGGACTGCCGAGTGCCGACACAGAGGTAGCTACAGCCGTGGACTAACTTACTGTGTCTGCTGCTAATATAGAGTCTAGACTGGATGATAAATTATTGATAATGAGATGAAATCAATATAATATCACTAGTACTGCAGCCGGACAGGTACTATATATATTTATTATGTAATGACTGATGACGGACCTGCTGGACACTGTCAGGTCAGCAGCACCGCAGACTGCTACAGTAAGCTACTATAGTAGTATGTATAAAGAAGAATGAAAAAAAAAAAAAACACGGGTAGGTGGTATACAATATTATATATATATATATATATATATATTTATTATATACAATTATATATATATATATATATATATATAAACTGGTGGTGATTGATTATTAAACTGGTGGTCAGGTCACTCACGTTGCAACTTGCAACTAGTACTCCGAGTCCTAAGCAGACAATCACAAAATATATTATTATACTGGTGGTCAGTGTGGTCACAACAATGGCAGTGTGGCACTGACTCTGGCAGCAAAAGTGTGCACTGTACGTTATATGTACTCCTGAGTCCTGCTCTCAGACTCTAACTGCTCCCCACTGTCAGTGTCTCCCCCACAAGTCAGATAATACAATACACTTACAGTCACACTATCTAATCTATATCACTTCAGCAAGTAGTATAGTAGTATAGTAGTACTCCTCCTAATAATGCTCCCCAAAATTACTACTACTGTGTCTCTCTCGTCTCTACTGTGTCTCTCTCTTCTCTAAACGGAGAGGACGCCAGCCACGTCCTCTCCCTATGACTCTCAATGCACGTGTGAAAATGGCGGCGACGCGCGGCTCCTTATATAGAATCCGAGTCTCGCGAGAATCCGACAGCGGGATGATGACGTTCGGGCGCGCTCGGGTTAACCGAGCAAGGCGGGAAGATCCGAGTCGCTCGGACCCGTGAAAAAAAACATGAAGTTCGGGCGGGTTCGGATTCAGAGGAACCGAACCCGCTCATCTCTAGTATTTTTACCATCCGTCTAGTGGTAAAAGATATGAAATCAAACATAGGGTCACATGTACCACTAAATATATTATTTATATGATCATTTGCCCTTGTGGCAAAAATTATATAGGAAAAACAGATCGAACCTTGAGAGAACGGATGGCAAATCACAAAATGGCAATAAGAAATGCATTATCTTCTGGGAATAGCGATCAACCGCTGGCACGGCATTTTTTAAATGCCGGCCATAGTTTAGCATCACTAAGATACATCATTATAGATCATGAGCCAGCTAAATTACGTGGTGGAGATAGATCATTACGATTATTGCAAAGAGAATCCAGGTGGATCCATGAACTTGGGACACTGGCCCCTAGGGGACTTAATGAAACATTGGGATTACATTGTTTTCTATGATATGTAAATGCTGGTCTTGTTTTGTATTGAGTCTCTTACAGATATTTGTGACTTAAATATGTTTTGCATCAAATAATTCATTGCTCAATACTTTATTCATCTGCATTGATTGCTAATATATTGTATATGGTGTAGGTACGAATATGATTGTGATGAGCAGTTGCAGGTTATGCTGATTTCAATGTATCACATCGGTTTTATTGTTTGTGTTTATAGCGTTACTATGGTGATGTAAGGATAGGGAGCGGACGTCACTAGTGGGCGCCCGTATCCTGGGACTGCACGCCGAGTGACACACGTGGTGGGGAGTCTATTTAAGGTAAATGTTTGTATTATTTGTTATACCTGATGACGGAGGGATATTAAAGCTCCGAAACGTTGTAAACTACTCTGCTTTACCTGTCTATTCTTCTGAGTGCCGCCGTACATTGCTTCTATATATATATATATATATATACACACATATATATATATATATATATATATATATATAGAGAGAAATGGGGATGGGGCACCAGCGACCAACGGTGTCAAAAATAAATCTAAAAATATTTAAAAAGAAGTGGCTGGATATCCAGCCACTTCTTTTTAAATATTTTTAGATTTATTTTTGACACCGTTGGTCGCTGGTGCCCCCATCCCCATTTCTCTATTCATAAATCTAAGGCAGCTTATCACTGCCTGAATTTACTTGGGGGCTAGCTGACACCTTAAATATTTTAAGGAGTGTCCATAATTGTTTACATTTTTTACTCACTTTATTCGCATACACCTGTGGCGCCATACTACCACTACTCCATATATATATATATATATATATATATATAAATGTCCAGATAGGCAGCACACACGGTCAAATATCGCAATGGTCCGGTGCCGTCCGTAGGGGTCCAACATGCAGAGTACTCCAATCATATATTTGCAGTCGGCGGCACTCGTAAATAATCAATCAGATACAGGGATGTGCTTCAATGTTTCGAGGACTTTATTTCCTCGTCATCAGGATAAACAAACAGGTAAAAACTTACGTTTAAATCCCCTCACCGCACCACGTTAATTCGGCTGGATCCGGAAGACAGAAGACGGCGCCCACGTATGACGTCATCATCCGCTCCCCGTCGCCATAACAACCGATTATCAAACACTGTGACAGATAAAAACAGCATGATAAGGGAACAGGTGCACATCGGGAATACTTATATAAATGAAGAGCACAGTTACCCTACATATAAAATAATAATATACAGGTTGAGTATCCCTTATCCAAAATGCTTGGGACCAGAGGAATTTTGGATATCGGATTTTTCCGTATTTTGGAATAATTGCATACCATAATGAGATATCATGGTGATGGGACCTAAATCTAAGCACAGAATGCATTTATGTTACAAATACACTTTATACACCCAGCCTGATGGTAATTTTAGCCAATATTTTTTATAACTTTGTGCATTAAGCAAAGTGTGTGTACATTGAGCCATCAAAAAACAAAGGTTTCACTATCTCAGTCTCACTCAAAAAAGTCTGTATTTCGGAATATTCCGTATTTCAGAATATTTGGATATGGGATACTCAACCTGTATATTGTTATTATAATTCAATATTGATCCAAATAAGATTCAGCAGGAGCCGCAAATGTAATATTCGCTAATTAGCATACACATAACAACAGTCACCGGATCAATAGATGCAGTCCTATAGAAACAATCATCAAAGATAAATAAAGATAAATATAAATGTATAAGTTTATAATTGGGTGGGCAGTGGCCCCCAGGAAAATGATAGACGACAACGAAAGACCGCATTTAAAGCGAATACGGATTCGGATTCCTCACAGGGACATGGTAACACCAGTGACTCAGACTTTAAATCTGGACGTCCCTTTATCCCTTTAGTGGTGCGTACCCGCAACCAACTGGCCGGCGGAGGAAATACACGCGGAGAGGGGGGCAAAACAAGAGGACGAAAACCGGGGCGACCACCGCTTGCCCACCGCAGGAGACAGTAATTAACTTGTCTTCACGTATACTGACTGAACTTGAACTTAAGGTATTGGGGCGTGGTTTATCTTTTGTGCCTAGTAGTAACTTCGACAGTTTCAAGTGGGAGGTGGAAAAATACCACTTGAACAGGCAGTTAAGATTACATGAACATTTCCATGGCAATAAGGTACAGCCCATTGAAAGCTCTCGACCAGTGGATATCCCTCTGGCTGTACGTCGTTTACAGAAAAAATCCTCATTTGACCCCCCCCACTAATAACACCTCAATCAAGACATTTTCACGTATGCTGAACCATGATGTTGACAGTTTGGTTAATTCTAGGTCATGTAACAAGACTAGTGATGTGCACCGGAAATTTTTCGGTTTTGTGTTTTGGTTTTGGATTCGGTTCCGAGGCCGTGTTTTGGATTCGGACGCGTTTTGGCAAAACCTCCTTGAAAATTTTTTGTCGGATTCGGGTGTGTTTTGGATTCGGGTGTTTTTTTACAAAAAACCCTCAAAAACAGCTTAAATCATAGAATTTGGGGGTCATTTTGATCCCATAGTATTATTAACCTCAATAACCATAATTTCCACTCATTTTCAGTCTATTCTGAACACCTCACAATATTATTTTTAGTCCTAAAATTTGCACCGAGGTCGCTGGATGACTAAGCTAAGCGACCCAAGTAGCCGACACAAACACCTGGCCCATCTAGGAGTGGCACTGCAGTGTCAGACAGGATGGCACTTCAAAAAAATAGTCCCCAAACAGCACATGATGCAAAGAAAAAAAGAGGCGCAATGAGGTAGTTGTGTGACTAAGCTAAGCGACCCAAGTGGCCGACACAAACACCTGGCCCATCTAGGAGTGGCACTGCAGTGTCAGACAGGATGGCAGATTTAAAAAATAGTCCCCAAACAGCACATGATGCAAAGAAAAAAGAGGTGCACCAAGGTCGCTGGATGGCTAAGCTAAGCGACCCAAGTGGCCGACACAAACACCTGGCCCATCTAGGTGTGGCACTGCAGTGTCAGACAGGATGGAAGATTTAAAAAATAGTCCCCAAACAGCACATGATGCAAAGAAAAAAAGAGGTGCACCAAGGTCGCTGGATGGCTAAGCTAAGCGACCCAAGTGGCCGACACAAACACCTGGCCCATATAGGAGTGGCACTGCAGTGTCAGACAGGATGGCAGATTTAAAAAATAGTCCCCAAACAGCACATGATGCAAAGAAAAAAAGAGGTGCACCAAGGTCGCTGGATGGCTAAGCTAAGCGACACAAGTGGCCGACACAAACACCTGGCCCATCTAGGAGTGGCACTGCAGTGTCAGACAGGATGGCAGATTTAAAAAATAGTCCCCAAACAGCACATGATGCAAAGAAAAAAGAGGTGCACCAAGGTCGCTGGATGGCTAAGCTAAGCGACCCAAGTGGCCGACACAAACACCTGGCCCATCTAGGTGTGGCACTGCAGTGTCAGACAGGATGGAAGATTTAAAAAATAGTCCCCAAACAGCACATGATGCAAAGAAAAAAAGAGGTGCACCAAGGTCGCTGGATGGCTAAGCTAAGCGACCCAAGTGGCCGACACAAACACCTGGCCCATATAGGAGTGGCACTGCAGTGTCAGACAGGATGGCAGATTTAAAAAATAGTCCCCAAACAGCACATGATGCAAAGAAAAAAAGAGGTGCAATGAGGTAGCTGTGTGACTAAGCTAAGCGACCCAAGTGGCCGACACAAACACCTGGCCCATCTAGGAGTGGCACTGCAGTGTCAGACAGGATGGCAGATTTAAAAAATAGTCCCCAAACAGCACATGATGCAAAGAAAAAAAGAGGTGCACCAAGGTCGCTGGATGGCTAAGCTAAGTGACCCAAGTGGCCGACACAAACACCTGGCCCATCTAGGAGTGGCACTGCATTGTCAGACAGGATGGCAGATTTAAAAAATAGTCCCCAAACAGCACATGATGCAAAGAAAAAAAGAGGTGCACCAAGGTCGCTGGATGGCTAAACTAAGCGACCCAAGTGGCCGACACAAACACCTGGCCCATATAGGAGTGGCACTGCAGTATCAGACAGGATGGCAGATTTAAAAAATAGTCCCCAAACAGCACATGATGCAAAGAAAAAAAGAGATGCACCAAGGTCGCTGGATGGCTAAGCTAAGCGACACAAGTGGCCGACACAAACACCTGGCCCATCTAGGAGTGGCACTGCAGTGTCAGACAGGATGGCAGATTTAAAAAATAGTCCCCAAACAGCACATGATGCAAAGAAAAAAAGAGGTGCACCAAGGTCGCTGGATGGCTAAGCTAAGCGACACAAGTGGCCGACACAAACACCTGGCCCATCTAGGAGTGGCACTGCAGTGTCAGACAGGATGACACTTCAAAAAAAGACACCAAACAGCACATGATGCAAAGAAAAAAAGAGGCGCAATGAGGTAGCTGTGTGACTAAGCTAAGCAACCCAAGTGGCCGACACAAACACCTGGCCCATCTAGGAGTGGCACTGCAGTGTCAGGCAGGATGTCACTTCAAAAAAATAGTCCCCAAACAGCACATGATGCAAAGAAAAATTAAAGAAAAAAGAGGTGCAAGATGGAATTGTCCTTGGGCCCTCCCTCCCACCCTTATGTTGTATAAACAGGACATGCACACTTTAACCCATCATTTCAGCGACAGGGTCTGCCACACGACTGTGACTGAAATGACTGGTTGGTTTGGGCCCCCACCAAAAAAGAAGCAATCAATCTTTCCTTGCACAAACTGGCTCTATATACTGGTGGTCAGCAAACTGTGCAAAACTGAAATGCACCACAGGTATGGATGGATAGTAGTGATGAGCGGGTTCGGATTCTAGAGATGTGCACTGGAAATTTTTCGGGTTTTGTGTTTTGGTTTTGGATTCGGTTCCGCGGCCGTGTTTTGGATTCGGGCGCATTTTGGCAAAACCTCCCTTAAAAGTTTTTGTCGGATTCGGGTGTGTTTTGGATCGGGTGTTTTTTTTTCAAAAAGCCCTCAAAAACAGCTTAAATCATAGCATTTGGGGGTAATTTTGATCCTATAGTATTATTAACCTCAATAACCAAAATTTACACTCATTTCCAGTCTATTCTGAACACCTCACACCTCACAATATTATTTTTAGTCCTAAAATTTGCACCGAGGTCGCTGGATGACCATACCTCCCAACTTTCTTTACTTGTGGAGCGGAACACTCGCGCGGCTAAGCCGCGTGCGCTCCCGAAAAGGGGGCGTGACCTATGAAAGGGGCGTGGCTTCGCGGAGGACCCGCGATCGCGAGCCACGCCCCGTTTTCGTCACTGAGGGGGCATGCCCAGCGCTCTGTGAGCCGCTGGCATGCTCCCTCTCCCTCTGACTCCACTGAATAGTAGTGATGAGCGGGTTCGGATACTTGGGATCCGAACCCCCCCGAACTTCACCCATTTTACACGGGTCCGAGGCAGACTCGGATCCTCCCGCCTTGCTCGGTTAACCCGACGCGCCCGAACGTCATCATCCCGCGGTCGGATTCTCGCGAGATTCGTATTCTATATAAGGAGCCGCTCGTCGCCGCCATTTTTCACTCGTGCATTGGAGATGATCGTGAGAGGACGTGGCTGGCGTCCTCTCAGTTTCTCTGTTCAGCGGGCTGCAAATTGTGCTGCAAATATCTGTGCTCAGTGTGCTGCAAGTGCAAATATCTACGTTCTCTGCCTGAAAAACGCTCCATATCTGACTGTGCTCAGTGTGCTGCAAATATCTGTGCTCAGTGTGCTAATTGCTTTATTGTGGGGACTGGGGACCAGCAGTATTATATAGTAGGAGGACAGTGCAGAGTTTTGCTGACCAGTGACCAGTGACCACCAGTATTATACGTTCTCTGCCTGAAAAACGCTCCATATCTGTGTTGCATTGTAGTATATAGTAGGAGGACAGTGAAGAATTTTGCTGACCACCAGTATAACTATATATATATAGCAGTACGGTACAGTAGTCCACTGCTCTACCTACCTCTGTGTCGTCAAGTATACTATCCATCCATACCTGTGGTGCATTTCAGTTTTGCACAGTTTGCTGACCACCAGTATATACTATATAGCAGTATGGTACAGAAGGCCACTGCTCTACCTACCTCTGTGTCGTCAAGTATACTATCCATCCATACCTGTGGTGCATTTCAGTTTTGCACAGTTTGCTGTCCACCAGTATATACTATATAGCAGTACGGTACAGTAGGCCACTGCTCTACCTACCTCTGTGTCATCAAGTATACTATCCATCCATACCTGTTTTGCATTTCAGTTTTGCACAGTTTGTTGTCCACCAGTACATAATATATTGCAGTACGGTACAGTAGGCCACTGCTCTACCTACCTCTGTGTTGTCAAGTATACTATCCATCCATACCTGTGGTGCATTTCAGTTTTGCACAGTTTGCTGACCACCAGTATATACTATATAGCAGTACGGTACAGTAGGCCACTGCTCTACCTACCTCTGTGTCGTCAAGTATACTATCCATCCATACCTGTGGTGCATTTCAGTTGTGCGCAGTATATATAATAGTAGGCCATTGCTATTGATATATTACTGGCATATAATTCCACACATTAAAAAATGGAGAACAAAAATGTGGAGGGTAAAATAGGGAAAGATCAAGATCCACTTCCACCTCGTGCTGAAGCTGCTGCCACTAGTCATGGCCGAGACGATGAAATGCCATCAACGTTGTCTGCCAAGGCCGATGCCCAATGTCATAGTAGAGAGCATGTAAAATCCAAAAAAATAAAGCTCAGTAAAATGACCCAAAAATCTAAATCAAAATCGTCTGACGAGAAGCGTAAACTTGCCAATGTGCCATTTACAACAAGGAGTGGCAAGGAACGGCTGAGGCCCTGACCTATGTTCAAGGCTAGTGGTTCAGCTTCACCTGAGGATGGAAGCACTCTTCCTCCTGCTAGAAAACTTAAAAGAGTTAAGATGGCAAAAGCACAGCAAAGAACTGTGCGTTCTTCTAAATCACAAATCCCCAAGGAGAGTCCAATTGTGTCGGTTGCGATGCCTGACCTTCCCAACACTGGACGGGAAGAGGTTGCACCTTCCACCATTTGCACGCCCCCTGCAAGTGCTGGAAGGAGCACCCGCAGTCCAGTTCCTGATTGTCAAATTGAAGATGTCACTGTTGAAGTACACCAGGATGAGGATATGGGTGTTGCTGGCGCTGGGGAGGAAATTGACAAGGAGGATTCTGATGGTGAGGTGGTTTGTTTAAGTCAGGCACCCGGGGAGACACCTGTTGTCCGTGGGACGAATATGGCCATTGACATGCCGGGTCAAAATACAAAAAAAAATCACCTCTTCGGTGTGGAATTATTTCAACAGAAATGCGGACAACTGGTGTCAAGCCGTGTGTTGCCTTTGTCAAGCTGTAATAAGTAGGGGTAAGGACGTTAACCACCTAGGAACATCCTCCCTTATACGTCACCTGGACCGCATTCATCAGAAGTCAGTGACAAGTTCAAAAACTTTGGATGACAGCGGAAGCAGTCCACTGACCACTAAATCCCTTCCTCTTGTAACCAAGCTCCTGCAAACCACACCACCAACTCCCTCAGTGTCAATTTCCTCCTTAGACAGGAAAGCCAATAGTCCTGCAGGCCATGTCACTGTCAAGTCTGACGATTCCTCTCCTGCCTGGGATTACTCCGATGCATCCTTGAGTGTAACGCCTACTGCTGCTGGCGCTGCTGTTGTTGCTGCTGGGAGTCGATCGTCATCCCAGAGGGGAGTCGGAAGACCACTTGTACTACTTCCAGTAAGCAATTGACTGTCCAACAGTCCTTTGCGAGAAAGATGAAATATCACAGCAGTCATCCTGCTGCAATGCGGATAACTCAGGCCTTGGCAGCCTGGGTGGTGAGAAACGTGTTTCCGGTATCCACCGTTAATTCACAGGCAACTAGAGACTTGATTAAGGTACTGTGTCCCCGGTACCAAATATCATCTAGGTTCCATTTCTCTAGGCAGGCAATACCGAAAATGTATACAGATGTCAGAAAAAGAGTCACCAGTGTCCTAAAAAATGCAGTTGTACCCAATGTCCACTTAACATGTGGACAAGTGGAGCAGGGCAGACTCAGGACTATATGACTGTGACAGCCCACTGGGTAGATGTATTGCCTTCCGCAGCAAGAACAGCAGCGGCGGCACAAGTAGCAGCATCTCGCAAACGCCAACTCGTTCCTAGGCAGGCTACGCTTTGTATCACCGCTTTCCATAAGAGCCACACAGCTGACAACCTCTTACGGAAACTGAGGAACATCATCGCAGAATGGCTTACCCCAATTGGACTCTCCTGGGGATTTGTGACATCGGACAACGCCACCAATATTGTGCGTGCATTACATCTGGGCCAATTCCAGCATGTCCCATGTTTTGCACATACATTGAATTAGGTGGTGCAGAATTATTTAAAAAACGACAGGGACATGCAAGAGATGCTGTCGGTGGCCCGAAGAATTGCGGGCCACTTTTGGCATTCAGCCACTGCGTGCCAAAGACTGGAGCACCAGCAAACAGTCCTGAACCTGCCCTGCCATCATCTGAAGCAAGAGGTGGTAACGAGGTGGAATTCAACCCTCTATATGCTTCAGAGGATGGAGGAGCAGCAAAAGGCCATTCAAGACTATACATCTGCCTACGATATAGGCAAAGGAGGGGGAATGCACCTGACTCAAGCGCAGTGGAGAATGATTTCAACGTTGTGCAAGGTTCTGCAACCCTTTGAACTTGCCACACATGAAGTCAGTTCAGACACTGCCAGCCTGAGTCAGGTCATTCCCCTCATCAGGCTTTTGCAGAAGAAGCTGGAAACATTGAAGGAGGAGCTAAAACAGAGCGATTCCGCTAGGCATGTGGGACTTGTGGATGGAGCCCTTAATTCGCTTTACCAGGATTCACGGGTGGTCAATCTGTTGAAATTAGAGCACTACATTTTGGCCACAGTGCTCGATCCTAGATTTAAAACCTACGATGTATCTCTCTTTCTGGCAGACACAAGTCTGCAGAGGTTCAAAGACCTGCTGGTGAGAAAATTGTCAAGTCAATCGGAACATGACCCGTCAACAGATCCTCCTTCACATTCTCCCGCAACTGGGGGTGCGAGGAAAAGGCAAAGAATTCCGAGCCCACCCGCTGGCGGTGATGCAGGGCAGTCTGGAGTGAGTGCTGACATCTGGTCTGGACTGAAGGACCTGCCAACGATTACTGACATGTTGTCTACTGTCACTGCATATGATTCTGTCACCATTGAAAGAATGGTGGAGGATTATATGAGTGACCGCATCCAAGTAGGCACGTCAGACAATCCGTACGTATACTGGCTGGAAAAAGGCAATTTGGAGGCCCTTGCAGAAACTGGCTTTATTTTACCTAAGTTGCCCCCCCTCCAGTGTGTACTCCGAAATAGTGTTTAGTGCAGCCGCTCACCTTGTCAGCAATCTGCGTACGAGGTTACTTCCAGAAAATGTGGAGAAGATGATGTTGATCAAAATGAATTATAATCAATTCCTCCGTGGAGACATTCACCAGCCATTGCCTCCAGAAAGTACACAGGGACCTGAGATGGTGGATTCCAGTGGGGACGAATTAATAATCTGTAAGGAGGGGGATGTACACAGTGAAAGGGGTGAGGAATCGGACGATGAGGAGGAGGTGGACATTTTGCCTCTGTAGAGCCAGTTTGTGCAAGGAGAGATTGATTGCTTCTTTTTTGGTGGGGGCCCAAACCAACCAATCATTTCAGTCACAGTCGTGTGGCAGACCCTGTCGCTGAAATGATGGGTTCGTTAAAGTGTGCATGTCCTGTTTTTACAACATAAGGGTGGGTGGGAGGGCCCAAGGACAATTCCATCTTGCACCTCTTTTTTCTTTAATTTTTCTTTGCATCATGTGCTGTTTGGGGACTATTTTTTAAATCTGCCATCCTGTCTGACACTGCAGTGCCACTCCTAGATGGGCCAGGTGTTTGTGTCGGCCACTTGTGTCCCTTAGCTTAGCCATCCAGCGACCTTGGTGCACCTCTTTTTTTCTTTGCATCATGTGCTGTTTGGGGACTATTTTTTAAATCTGCCATCCTGTCTGACACTGCAGTGCCACTCCTAGATGGGCAAGGTGTTTGTGTCGGCCACTTGTGTCGCTTAGCTTAGCCATCCAGCGACCTTGGTGCACCTCTTTTTTTCTTTGCATCATGTGCTGTTTGGGGACTATTTTTTAAATCTGCCATCCTGTCTGACACTGCAGTGCCACTACTAGATGGGCCAGGTGTTTGTGTTGGCCACTTGTGTCGCTTAGCTTAGCCATCCAGCGACCTTGGTGCACCTCTTTTTTTCTTTGCATCATGTGCTGTTTGGGGACTATTTTTTAAATCTGCCATCCTGTCTGACACTGCAGTGCCACTCCTAGATGGGCCAGGTGTTTGTGTCGGCCACTTGTGTCGCTTAGCTAAGCCATCCAGCGACCTTGGTGCACCTCTTTTTTTCTTTGCATCATGTGCTGTTTGGGGACTATTTTTTAAATCTGCCATCCTGTCTGGCACTGCAGTGCCACTCCTAGATGGGCCAGGTGTTTGTGTCGGCCACTTGGGTCGCTTAGCTTAGTCATGCAGCGACCTCATTGCGCCTCTTTTTTTCTTTGCATCATGTGCTCTTTGGGGACTATTTTTTGGAAGTGCCATCCTGTCTGACACTGCAGTGCCACTCCTAGATGGGCCAGGTCTTTGTGTCGGCCACTTGGGTCGCAAGGCTTAGTCACACAGATACCTCATTGAGCTTCTTTTTTTCTTTGCATCATGTGCTGTTTGGGGACTATTTTTTGAAAGTGCCATCCTGTCTGACACTGCAGTGCCACTCCTAGATGGGCCAGGTGTTTGTGTCGGCCACTTTGGTCGCTTACCTTAGTCATCCAGCGACCTCGGTGCAAATTTTAGGACTAAAAATAATATTGTGAGGTGTGAGGTGTTCAGATTAGACTGGAAATGAGTGGAAATTATGGTTATTAAGGTTAATAATACTATGGGATCAAAATGACCCCCAAATTCTATGATTTAAGCTGTTTTTGAGGGTTTTTTGTAAAAAAAACACCCGAATCCAAAACACACCCGAATCCGACAAAAATTTTTCAGGAGGTTTTGCCAAAACGCGTCCGAATCCAAAGCACGGCCGCGGAACCGAATCCAAAACCAAAACACAAAACCCAAAAAAATTTCCGGTGCACATCACTAATGTATACTATACTTGACGACACAGAGGTAGGTAGAGCAGTGGCCTACTGTACCATACTGCTATATATTATATACTGGTGGACAGCAAACTGTGCAAAACTGAAATGCACCACAGGTATGGATGGATACTAGTATACTTGACGACACAGAGGTAGGTAGAGCAGTGGCCTACTGTACCATACTGCTATATAGTATATATTGGTGGTCAGCAAACTGCAAAACTGAAATGCACCACAGGTATGGATGGATAGTATACTTGACGACACAGATGTAGGTAGAGCAGTGGCCTTCTGTACCGTACTGCTTTATATTATATACTGGTGGACAGCAAACTGTGCAAAACTGAAATGCACCACAGGTATGGATGGATACTAGTATACTTGATGACACAGAGGTAGATAGAGCAGTGGCCTTCTGTACCGTACTGCTATATAGTATATACTGGTGGACAGCAAACTGTGCAAAACTGAAATGCACCACAGGTATGGATGGATACTAGTATACTTGACGATACAGAGGTAGGTAGAGCAGTGGCCTACTGTACCGTACTGCTATATATTATATACTGGTGGACAGCAAACTGTGCAAAACTGAAATGCACCACAGGTATGGATGGATAGTATACTTGACGACACAGAGGTAGGTAGAGCAGTGGCCTACTGTACCGTACTGCTATATATTATATACTGGTGGACAGCAAACTGTGCAAAACTGAAATGCACCACAGGTATGGATGGATAGTATACTTGACGACACAGAGGTAGGTAGAGCAGTGGCCTACTGTACCGTACTGCTATATATTATATACTGGTGGACAGCAAACTGTGCAAAACTGAAATGCACCACAGGTATGGATGGATACTAGTATACTTGACGACACAGAGGTAGGTAGAGCAGGGGCCTACTGTACCGTACTGCTATATATTTTATACTGGTGGACAGCAAGCTGTGCAAAACTGAAATGCACCACAGGTATGGATGGATACTAGTATACTTGACGACACAGAGGTAGGTAGAGCAGTGGCCCACTGTACCGTACTGCTATATATTACATACTGGTGGACAGCAAACTGTGCAAAACTGAAATGCACCACAGGTATGGATGGATAGTATACTTGACGACACAGAGGTAGGTAGAGCAGTGGCCTACTGTATCGTACTGCTATATAGTATATACTGGTGGTCAGCAAACTGTGCAAAACTGAAATGCACCACAGGTATGGATGGATAGTATACTTGACGACACAGAGGTAGGTAGAGCAGTGGCCTACTGTACCGTACTGCTATATATTATATACTGGTGGACAGCAAACTGTGCAAAACTGAAATGCACCACAGGTATGGATGGATAGTATACTTGACGACACAGAGGTAGGTAGAGCAGTGGCCTTCTGTACCGTACTGCTATATATTATATACTGGTGGACAGCAAACTGTGCAAAACTGAAATGCACCACAGGTATGGATGTATACTGGTATACTTGACGACACAGAGGTAGGTAGAGCAGTGGCCTACTGTACCGTACTGCTATATAGTATATATTGGTGGTCAGCAAACTGTGCAAAACTGAAATGCACCACAGGTATGGATGGATAGTATACTTGACGACACAGAGGTAGGTAGAGCAGTGGCCTTCTGTACCGTACTGCTATATAGTATATACTGGTGGTCAGCAAACTGTGCAAAACTGAAATGCACAACAGGTATAGATGGATAGTATACTTGACGACACAGAGGTAGGTAGAGCAGTGGACTACTGTACCGTACTGCTATATATATAGTTATACTGGTGGTCAGCAAAATTCTGCACTGTCCTCCTACTATATACTACAATGCAACACAGATATGGAGCATTTTTCAGGCAGAGAACGTATAATACTGGTGGTCACTGGTCACTGGTCAGCAAAACTCTGCACTGTCCTCCTACTATATAATACTGCTGGTTCCCAGTCCCCACAATAAAGCAATTAGCACACTGAGCACAGTCAGATATGGAGCGTTTTTCAGGCAGAGAACGTAGATATTTGCACTTGCAGCACACTGAGCACAGATATTTGCAGCACAATGAGCACAGATATTTGCAGCACAATTTGCAGCCCACTGAACATAGAAACTGAGAGGACGCCAGCCACGTCCTCTCACGATCATCTCCAATGCACGAGTGAAAAATGGCGGCGACGCGCGGCTCCTTATATAGAATACGAATCTCGCGAGAATCCGACCGCGGGATGATGACGTTCGGGCGCGCTCGGGTTAACCGAGCAAGGTGGGAGGATCCGAGTCTGCCTCGGACCCGTGTAAAATGGGTGAAGTTCGGGGGGGTTCGGATCCCGAGGATCCGAACCCGCTCATCGCTAAACAAGACGTATAGTAATTTATCATCCGGTGAATTTAAAGCGTGAAAATGAAATATTTGGATTATAAAAATAAAGTAAAAAATTAATACAACAAAATAAAAATCTTTTTCTGTATCATGTACAATGTACGGAAACCATGCTATTGACAATGGATTAATCTGTTACAGTTACAATCCAATGGTAGGAATATATCTCAATTGAAAGTTCTAGGAGAAAAGCGAATTCTGTAAAACTACCTCAACCGAGATTGCCATGACAACCACCAGAGCTGATATGTGCATGAAGGAAACTTATGTTTTTAACTACAAAAAGCTTAAAATAATAAAAAATAAAGTGTGTTAGTGCACTGCAGTGACCAAACTCACTGATCAGAGATTTTCTTTCATATAATCTGACATTCTCACCACATGATAAAAGGGGGATGTGCAGATTCCTGTCATTCTTTTTGTGGTTTTGCAATTACTGTAGTATTGGTAGCGTACGATATGTCTCTATGTAAACTGCTACACTTTTATTAATGCGTACTGCCTGTACACATTTTTTCATAATTTATTCATGTTGAAATAATGATTAACAGAAATATTATTATTAATATTATTATTATTATTATATACTGCCTGTACACATTTTTTCATCATTTATTCATGTTGAAATAATGATTAACAGAAATATTATTATTAATAATATTATTATTATTATTATTATTATTATTATTATTATATACTGCCTGTACATATTTTTTCATCATGTATTCATATTGAAATAATGATTAACAGAAATATTATTATTAATAATATTAATATTATTATTATATACTCAATACATCCTTATACATAATTCATAAAAAAAAATAATCTTGACAAAGACTGTTTTTAGTAATTAAAAGTGTCACTCCAGGTGCCTTGGTCATTTATGAGGGTTATGGCTGGTGTCGTTGTTCAGGGCACAAAGCACTGTGAGTGGCAGTAAGTGCCTCAGTTGTCCATAAAGATTGGAGTGCTCACCCTGTGCTGACATGTGCACTGGATGACACTACCAGTGGCGTAAGTTCATCCAAGTCGCCCGGAGTCAAGAAAGATTTGGTGCCACCCCATGTTGACTCTTTGACTTTGCAAAATGATTGACATGTCCATGACATTCCTATGAAAATTAGTTACAGCCCATTTCCCGCTAACCTATGAAGCAGTAGCCCGTGGGTATCGAGAGCATTTTTGTGACCACCAGTATGAGCAGTTTAGTGACTCCTACACAATACTTCGGGGGTCATTCCGAGTTGATTGTAGCTGTACTAAATTTAGCACAGCTACGATCATTCACACTGACATGCGGGGGAACGCCCAGCACAGGGCTAGTCCGCCCAGCATGTCAGTGCCGCCCCCCCCCGCAAAAGTGCAAAGGCACTTCAAAAGTAGCTCCCGACCAGCGCAGCTTTAGCGTGCTGGCAAGGAGCTACTCGTCGCTCCCCGTCCCGCATCGGCTGCGTGAGACATCACGCAACCTCCGCGGCCCGCCCCCCCCAACTGCTTCATAGGTTAGCGGGAAATGGGCTGTAACTAATTTTCATAGAAATGTCATGGACATGTCGTTAATTTTGCGAAGTCAAAGAGTCAACATGGGGGGGGGGGGCACCAAATCTTTCTTGCCTCCGGGGGACTTGGATGAACTTACATCACTGGGCAGTGGTGCTCATCTAGATCTATGATCTTCTCTGACTTTTTTACCTTGACGAGGGGTCATGATGCCTTGTCCCTACAAGTGAAGAGGGAATGAAGAGGAGCATACTGACTGCTTGGCCACTTTAATACTCTCCAGGCTTAGTATATCTCACCCTAGATACTATTAGGGCCCAAATTTATCAAGCCTTGGAGAGTGATAAATTGCACGGTGATAAAGTACCAGCCAATCAGCTCCTAACTCTCATGTTGCAGACTGTGTTTGAAAATGACAGTTAGGATCTGATTGATTTGTACTTTATCACTTTAGGTAGTGGGGAAAGGGTTAGGTTTTGGCTATAGGCAGTGGCGTCACAAGGGGGGTGCGGGGTGTGTGGCCCTCACCCGGGTGTCACCCACACTGTAATACTACAGTACAGTAACCCGCCTCCTGTCACTGTGTAGAAGCCAGCACTGCAGCAGGTACACTCCCCAGGGGAGTACCTCCCGGACCCCTGGCATGATGAAAACGGGGGTCAGGACGACTAGCCATGCTCCATCCCACGAGACCACGCCCTGTCCTGTGAAGTCACGCCCCATTCCATGAAGACACGACCCCTTTTGTGCCTGCCACAATGGTGTCAAGGGGCTTAGTGAAGACTCTGGCTGTAGGGAGGGGAGTTTAGGATTAGGTAATACCGGGGAGGGTTAGGCTGCAGGAAAGGGGGGTTAGGTTTAGGCACCACCGGAGAGGGTTAGGATTAGAGATGAGCGGGTTCGGTTCATTGAGATCCGAGCCCCCCCGAACTTCACCTATTTTACACGGGTCTGAGGCAGCCTCGGATCTTCCCGCCTTGCTTGGTTAACCCGAACGAGGCCGAACGTCATCATCCCACTGTCGGATTATCACGAGATTCGTATTGTATATAAAGAGCCGCGCGTCGCCGCCATTTTCACTTGTGCATTGGAGATTGAACCGAGAGGACGTGGCTACATTTTCTCCCTGAAAAGCTCCGTATCTGTGCTCAGTGTGCTGCAAATATCTGTGCTCAGTGTACTGCAAATATCTGTGCTCAGTGTGCTGCAAATATCTACGTTCTCTGCCTGAAGAGCTCAATATCTGTGCTCAGTGTGCTGCAAACATCTAAGTTCTCTGCCTGAAAAGCTCCATATCTGTGCTCAGTGTGCTGCAAATATCTGTGCTCATTGTGCTGCATTGTGGGGACCACCAGTATATAATTATAGTAGTACAGTACAGTAGGCCATTGCTGTATCTTGCAGCTCCGTGTCAGACTCAGTTCTAGACAGTATCCTGATCATCAGTGCTCAATATCTACTGCATTGTTGTGTGACCAATATATACTATATATATATATATATATTATATATAGTAGTACAGTGCAGCATTTTGGTGACCACCAGTATAGTAGTACAGTACAGTAGTCCATTGCTGTATCTTGCAGCTCCATGTCACGTCAAGTATCCATATCTGTGCTGCATTGTTGTGAGCAGTATATATAGTAGTACAGTGCAGCATTTTGGTGACAAACAGTATATAGTTGTACAGTACAGTAGGAAATTGCTGTATCTTGCAGCTCCATGTCACAACAAGTATCCATATCTGTGCTGCATTGTTGTGAGCAGTTTATATAGTAGTACAGTGCAGCATTTTGGTGACCAACAGTATATAGTTGTACAGTACAGTAGGCCATTGCTGTATCTTGCAGCTCCGTGTCACTGCAAGTATCCATATCTGTGCTGCATTGTTGTGAGCAGTATATATAGTAGTACAGTGCAGCATTTTGGTGACCAACAGTATACAGTTGTACAGTACAGTAGGCCATTGCTGTATCTTGCATCTCCGTGTCACTTCAAGTATCCATATCTGTGCTGCATTGTTGTGAGCAGTATATATAGTAGTACAGTGCAGCATTTTGGTGACCAACAGTATATAGTTGTACAGTACAGTAGGCCATTGCTGTATCTTGCAGCTCAGTGTCACTTCAAGTATCCATATCTGTGCTGCATTGTTGTGAGCAGTATATATAGTAGCACAGTGCAGCATTTTGGTGACCAACAGTATATAGTAGTACAGTAGGCCATTGCTGTATCTTGCAGCTCCGTGTCACTTCTAGTATCCATATCTGTGCTGCATTGTTGTGACCAGTATATAGTAGTACAGTGCAGCATTGTGGTGACCACCAGTATTTAGTAGTACAGTACAGTAGGCCATTGCTGTTTCTTGCTGCTCTGTGTCACTTCTAGTATCCATATCTGTGCTGCATTGTTGTGACCAGTATATAGTAGTACAGTGCAGCATTGTGGTGACCACCAGTATATAGTAGTACAGTACAGTAGGCCATTGCTGTATCTTGCAGCTCCGTTTCAGACTCAGTTCTATTCTCCGGATCAGTGCTCAATATCTTTGCTGCATTATGGGGACCAGTATACTACAGTACAATAGTCCAGTGCTGTTCTCGCTGCTTAGTGTCAGTTCTCCGTAGTATCATCAGTGATCAGTATAATCAGTTCTCAGTATAATCAGTGTTAGACATGCGCCCGTTTTCCGCCATTAGAGCATTGGAATTTAGACAATTGATTAAGTTATTGTGTCCCCGGTACAAAATCCCATCTAGATTCCACTTCACTAGGCAGGTGATAGCGAGATTTTACCAATTAATATCAGTGATTTCTTATTAATTATAGTGATCTTGCCAAATAATTCTAGTGATTTTATAATTTTCTTCCAGTGATTTGGACCAATAATACCATTGATTAGAACGAATAATTCCAGTGATTTTGTCATTTCCTTCCAGTGATTTGGAACAATAATACCATTGATTAGAACGAATAATTCCTGTGATATTGAGGTGTTTGTGTCGCTTAGCTTAGCCGTCCAGCGACCACAGTGCACCTCTTTTTCTCTTTTCATTACATCATGTGCTATTTGGGGACTATATTTTTAAGTGCCATCCTGTCTGACACTTCTGTATATGTCCAGTGGTACTGCCATTTGATATAATTCCCGACATTACTGCCATTTAATTCCAGTGATTTTGTCATTTTCTTCCAGTGATTTGGACCAATAATACCATTGATTAGAACAAATAATTCCTGTGATATTGAGGTGTTTGTGTCGCTTAGCTTAGCCATCCAGCGACCACAGTGAACCTCTTTTTCTCTTTTTTTTGCATCATGTGCTGTTTGGGGCCAATTTTTTTAAGTGCCATCCTGTCTGACACTGCAGTGCCACTCCTAGATGGGCCAGGTGTTTGTGCCGGCCACTTGGGTCGCTTAGCTTAGTCATCCAGCGACCTCGGTGCAAATTTTAGGGCAAAAAATAATATTGTGAGGTGTGAGGTGTTCAGAATAGACTGGAAATGAGTGTAAATTATGGTTATTGAGGTTAATAATACCATAGGATCAAAATTACCCCCAAATTCTATGATTTAAGCTGTTTTTGAGGGTTTTTTGAAAAAAAATACCCGATCCAAAACACACCCGAATCCGACAAAAATTTTTAAGGGAGGTTTTGCCAAAACGCGTCCGAATCCAAAACACGGCCGCGGAACCGAATCCAAAACCAAAACACAAAACCCGAAAAATTTCCGATGCACATCTCTATTTGGGATGTGGGTGTGTGTGTGTGGGGGGGGGGGGGGGGGGACGGACGGACGATTAGGGTCTGGCTGCAGGAAGGGAGGGTTAGTATACTTACCTTCCAGGTGTTGTGGTACTGTATGTCGGGATGCCACTGATGGTATTCTAGCCGGTATCCAAAGCGCCGCGTTCCAGGTACCATCCCATTATTCCATACACTGTAATAAGTGGACCATTTGTTGAACATAATTTGATATGTATAAGTTATGTTGGAATATGATGAATAAATATCCAAATACTAGGAAATCTCAAAAATTGGTTACATTACAGTAATTTGAGATATAACTGTAAAAAGTGTTGCAATACCATAACATAGAAGCCAGCTATTTATTAAAATTGCATGTAGGCATAATTACCTATTCTACCACAACATCTAAGAGGCTCCCTGAATTTCCGCAAAGTCACCCTCCTGCTTCCTAGTGAAATGGACTATGTAGTGCGATGGGTAGTGGGTCTGTAATAACACCTGTATCTTCCCTCCTGAAGCTCTCCCAGTGGGGGAGAACAAAAGTCAGCAAGTATTATTTTATCTTAAAAGTGGTAGTTACTACTGCAACAAATCAGACATTTACTTTTGTTGCCTAATAAAACCGCCGTGTGCAGCATGGACAGCAGCTAGACGGGCCGAACTGTCATTTTAGACAAACGCCTGTTAGACCCCAGGGTAATTTTGATGGTGAGCTGCTCCACTGTAGCGTGTCAGTCGTCACTCACGTACCTTTGTAGTCGACGTTCACCTCTCACATCAATGGCATGTGGTGCCCCGCAGTTTCCACGTTAGTTATTTGCAATGGTGCCATTTGTCTAGTCACGATACATCTTCACCACAGCAGCACGCGAACAGTTCACAAACTGCACTGTGTCAGAAATACTGCCACCCCTTGCCCGAAAGCTGATAATCATCTCTTTCTGCAACTCGGATAAATCTTACCTTTTACCCATGACAGCCATGAATGATATATGTGCAGACAGCCTATCGCACATCTTATATACGCACCAAGCCAGCGCATGACACATGATGTACTTTATGGGCTATGCGCTGCCGATGTCAAATGTAGGAGGTTGTTATAATAATGTGACTCGACCATGTAATTGCTAATTTGTTCCTATAGTTCAGTGCAAATTTGCAACTAAATTAATTGTTGACAAATAACTAAGGGGGTAATTGAGATCTGATCACTGGGCTGCATTTTTTTGCTGCCCTGCGATCAGATAGTCGCTGCCTACAGGGGGAGGGGGAAATTGCTGTGCAAGTGTGCGATCGCTTCGTTAGCAGAGCTGCACAAAAATCAGTTTATGCAATCTCTGCACAGCCCAGGACTTACTCAGCCGCCTGATTAGGCCGGAGCTGATGTCAGACACCCTCCCTCAAAACGCCTAAGCCCGACTGCGTTTTCACAGACACTCCTGGAAAACGGTCAGTTGCCACCCACTACCGGCCTCTTCATGTCAATCTTCTTGCGATCGCCCGCGAGTTCAATTTTTTCGCACCATCCCGTTGCTATGCGCCGATGCCTGACACTGTTGTGCGACGCACCGGCGCATAGTGGTGCATACGCATGCGCAGTTCAGATCTGATCGCCCTCTGTGCGAAAATGCACAGCAGTGATCAGATCTCAGTTACTCCCTATGTCCTTAATCCTTTTGTTTGTTTGGGTGATGTTCTGATTTAATTGCTTTCTCAAGGCAGCAGACTTCATCATAACTTTTTATGATTTCTTTGTCCCACATCTCTAAAAAATATAGAATTACATATAGGGGCATAGCCAGAACTTTGTGGGGCCCATAGCAACATATTGCCTGAATTATAGTAGAGCCCTAATTTTGTAGGGCTGCCAATACACATTATGCAACACAGTGTCCCCAATTCACATTACAACATACAGTGTCCCTAGTTCATATTATGCCATACTATAGTGCCCCCAGTTCATATTATGCAACATTATAGTGCCTTCACTTCATATTGTACCACATTACAGTGCCCTAGTCCATATTATACAAAAGTATAATGCCCTCCAGTTTATGTTATACAGGTTGAGTATCCCTTATCCAAAATGCTTGGGACCACAGGTATTTTGGATATCGGATTTTTCCGTATTTTGGAATAATTGCATACCATAATGAGATATCATGGTGATGGGACCTAAGTCTAAGCACAGAATGCATTTATGTTACATATACACCTTATACACACAGCCTGAGGGAAATTTTAGCTAGTGATGAGCGGGTTCGGTTCCTCGGAATCCGAACCCCCCCGAACTTCACCCATTTTACACGAGTCCGAGGCAGACTCGGATTCTCCCGTATGGCTCGGTTAACCCGAGCTCGCCCGAACATCATCATCCCGCTGTCGGAATCTCGCGAGATTCGGATTCTATATAAGGAGCCACGCGTCGCCGCCATTTTTCACTCGTGCATTGGAAATGATAGTGAGAGGACGTGGCTGGCGTCCTCTCACTTTGTTTCAGGGGGCTGCAAATATCTTTATTCTGGGGACCAGCAGTATTATAGGAGGAGTACAGTGCAGAGTTTT